>NW_015159909.1:23536-24648 GCF_001447785.1 Gekko japonicus
TGCCTTCTGACACACTTCCAGTGATGTCAGGGGGTGTGGCATATGCAAATAAGTTATGCTAATGAGTTATGATAATGAGCTCCTGCACCTCTTTTTCCACGAAATGACCCCTGAGGGCGGGTATCCCCTGGGATCATGATCAGGTCTTGAAACTGACCTCAGGCACTCAATCCCTCTTACTTTCTCCCCTCTTTGTGCCTGCATAGTCAGATGCCTCTTTAAATGGCCAGCATTGAATATATCACCTACTTTCTAAAGACCCTAGCCGTTCTAACTTTCTTAATACGATCATTCAAAGATATACTATTCCAGACGACCTTCTCAGGGTCTCAGGTGAGAATTCACATCTTAGGGACTGGATATACGAGGCTGATGCACTGATCAATCGTTCTCTAATTCTGAAATCTAAAGTGGCTCCCTGGTATAAATATTGCAAATTTGACCACAGCATGTCGAGTTTGTTGTTGTTCAGTCGCACAGTCGAGTCCGACTCTTTGCGACCCCATGGACCAGATCACGCCAGGCCTTCCTGTCTTCCGCCGTCCTCTGTAGTTGGCTCAATTTCATGTTCGTTGCATCTATGACACTGTCTAACCATCTCATCCTTTGCCGTCCCCGTCTTCTTTGACCTTCAGTCTTTCCCAGCATCAGGGTCTTCTCCAGTGAGTGCTCCTTTCTCATTGAGTGGCCAAAGTATTTGAGCTTCAGTTTCATTATCTGGCCTTCCAGGGAACAGTCAGGGTTGATTTATTTTAGGATTGACTGATTTGATCTTCTTGCAGTCCAAGGGACTCTCAAGAGTCTTCTCCAGCACCATCGTTCAAAAGAATCTATTCTTCGCTTTGCAATTCTAAACTATGAAAACAGCCCTTTTGGCTGGCCGTTATTCGCATACTCCAAAAGAGCAATGTCTCTGCATTTGTGGTCTGCCAGAGGTGGAGGACATTCCTCACTACACGCTCTATTGTCTGCTCCAAGAGAGAAATTTTTAGCAGGAATTCTATCAGGCATGCAAGCACTCCCAGAAACCGAGAAGATTGCGTGCCTGCTCTCAGATAATGATGCTTATCTATCCCAGTTTCCCTGTTTGCTTTAGCAGCATCTAAGATTAG
>NW_015159909.1:24890-25217 GCF_001447785.1 Gekko japonicus
TGAAAAAACAAGTGTGCTCATTAGGTACCATCTAAAATGTCTGCTCAATTCTACTGATGTTATGTTAAACAGTGTGGAAGCCCATTCTGCATTACTCTGGTATCAGATCTAAGCCATATGGAAGAAGCTACTACGCTGAACTGGAGGCTGTGGAAAGTTGGTAGTTCGGCGGTTCGAGACTCAAGTGTGCTGCATGACAGAGTGAGCTCCTGTCTCTAGTTCCAGCTCCTGCCAACCTAGCAGTTCGAAAGCAAGAAATTGCAAGTAGATAAATAGGTACCACTTCAGTTGGAAGGTAACAGCGTTCCGTGCGCCTTGGTGTTTAGT
>NW_015159909.1:25231-29513 GCF_001447785.1 Gekko japonicus
TTAGTCATGCCGGCCACATGACCACGGAAACGACTTCGGACAGTGCTGGCTCTTCGGCTTTGAAACGGAGATGAGCACCGCAACCCTAGAGTCGGATTCGACTGGCTTTTGAGCAAGGGAACCTTTACCTTTACCTTTACTACTACTGCTGTTGCTCCTTCCCAAATTTGTGTTCTGTTTACTGGGTCAGTGGTAGACAGCTTCAAGAGGGGATTGGATAAGCATATGGAGCAGAGGCCCATCAGTGGCTATTAGCCACAAGGTATAGAGAGGAACTCTCAGGCTGGGGCAAGTGATGCTCTGTCTTCTTGGTGCTTGGGAGGGGGGGTCAACAGTGGGAGGGCTTCTAGTGTCCTGGCCCCGCTGGTGGACCTCCTGATGGCCCCTGGTATTTTTGGCCACTGTGTGACAGAGTGTTGGACTGGATGGGCCATTGGCCTGATCCAACATTGGCTTCTCTTATGATGTTATGTTCTTAAGCTCTGTCGCAGCTCTTGCTCTGCTACTGTAATGTCTGAAAATGGCCCATTAAGCTGCCATTCCTTGCAAAATTGGGATTAAGTTGTTTTATTGGCTAAGATATAGCTGTGGCCTGACTCTGTCGCAGCTCCTGCTCTGCTACTGTAATGTCTGAAAATGGCCCATTAAGCTGCCATTCCTTGCAAAATTGGGATTAAGTTGTTTTATTGGCTAAGATATAGCTGTGGCCTGAAGGCGAGAGAAGGACCGTAGTTTTTAAGAGCCGAGAAGCAGCTTGAGAAAAGGTTCACCTTCCATTCCTGTGTTTCTTTTCGGTGGCTCAAGTGGTTAAGATGCTGAACTGCAGGCTGTAGAAGCTCAGTAGTTCAGCAGTTCAAGACCCGGGTGCCGGAAGACGGGGTGAGCTCCCGTCTCTAGTTCCAGCTCCTGCCAACCTAGCAGTTCGAAAGCAAGAAATTGCAAGTAGATAAATAGGTACCACTTTGGTGGGAAGGTCACAGCGTTCCGTGCACCTTGGTGTTTAGTCATGCCGGCCACATGACCACGGAAACATCTTCGGACAGCGCTGGCTCTTCGGCTTTGAAACGGAGATGAGCACCGCAACCCTAGAGTTGGATTCGACTGGCTTTCGAGCAAGGGAACCTTTACCTTTACCGATGAGTAAAACCCGTTGCACAGCTTTTGGGAATAATATTAGTTTGGCTCTGAAGGAGAAGTTCTTCCATCAGAATGGCAGCTGTGTCTGTGGAATGGCACATCTGTTGAGAGAGTTGGGGGAAGTGATTTTCACCAGTTTCCTTCCACCACTGCATACACACTACTCAATATGCAGTGCTCCCCACCAGGCTCGTAGCTACGGTGGGGCTTTTGGGGCCCCCACAATAATTTCTTCTGTAAATGCTTTTAAAAATCAGTTTTAAAACATTTTTTAAAGGTGTGCGCTCCTTTTATCAGAGTGGGGTGCCATAGTTGACTGATTCCTGCACTGAGCAAGGGGGTTGGAGGAGGTGACCTCTAGGGTCCCTTCTAAGTCTGTGTCAAGAAACTGGTCTCCTTTAAGAGAGTTTTTCTGCCTAAGTGTTGGCGTTCTTGACTAGAGAAGTCATCCCCCTCTACCTGTCGCCTTGTTCTCAGAACTGTTCCTTTGGCTGGCAGAAGCGATTAACTTGCAGCAGCTGAGAACTGTCATCTAAAATGGTTGACACCTTGCAATGTAGAGATCTATCCTGGTAACAGCTTTCTAGTGGCTCAATGGCTTTTCTTTCTGCACTGAGGACTTCAGCCCCGCCAGGAAAAAAAATGCCCCACAAGTCAGAAAATCCAGGCTACGGGCCTGCTCCCCACACATTGTTCCTGAGGATCTCCTGACCTGCAGAAGCAGAATTTTGGATGACTTGGTAGGCTGCAGCAGGAACATGGAGATTCTACTCCACGATCTTTACTCTGTTGCCAGTGCTTCGGATCTGGCCCATGGCCTATAAACCCCGTTTAATGAATTTGAAAATCGGAGGGGCTGTCCATACACACTACAAGAAGACCATCCCCACCCACCCCAGTTGACCTGGGAACTGCCTTCATAAATGGCCATCTGTCTCCAGCCTAAAAATGGATGTCATGTTACATATATATGTCCGTGGCGTAAAGTTGCAGCAGAGATATGTCCGCCCCAGCAAGGAGCCTTCAAGGCAAGTGAGAGGCAGAAGTGGTTGGCCATTGCCGTCTTTTGCAGAGTCCTCCTTGGTGGTCTCTCATCCAAGCACCAGCCTTGCTTGTCTTCTGACATCTGATGAGATTGGGCTATACCATGCCGCGTTCCCGCCAGGGGAGCACTGGATCCCGCAGAGCATCCAGGAACCCAACTGGGTCCATTAGTCTCAGTGGGCGAGCATAAATCTGCTTGCCATCTAGACAGGAGGGTGCCGGGGCACCCAACCAGGCCTTCAGGGTAAAATGATCTGACCATGGCACTGGGTAACATTTAATATCAGACTTATTCAGTGCACAGCCAGCTCGTGTGAAGGATCCCCGTACGTGTAAAATTCAAACCACTACAAGGCATGAAACTAGAAGGAGAAGCAGCATATCACATTTATTCGAAGGCATAAGTTTTGCGAGCTGCCATTCCCAATGCTTTGTAATAATGGTGATGGGCAATCTTGTTACTCGTAAAAGAAGACACGTGACAGTATCTGTAACCTTTGAAATAGAAATATGGCATAGGGAGAGGTGGAGTGCAACTTTAATGAGTTATTTTTGGCAGTCGTACAACAGAGTAATCAGAGTAAATTGTCGAGCTTTCGAATAACAAGGAAACAGAAAGTATAGTCGTTTTACAGTTTTCAAAGGACATCTCTCTTCCTGATTACTTTGCCTCTTCACTGGGTGCTTTGTAGCAAAATTCACTGCCAAGTAACGTCTTAATGCAGCATCAACTCTTTTCCACCTACATGGATGACTTTATTCTATGAAATGTTCCTAGTCTTTTTGCAGAGTTGAGACGTAGATTTCTGAGACTCATTATATGCCTTTGAGAGTAGAGACTGGCACAAACCAGCTCATGAACTAAAGTTCGTCATGAATTTTGTCTGGTTCGTGCATTGCGAAGTCAAGTCTGTGGTAGATCACCGGGCATGAACTTTTCATGAACTTTTGAACTGGTCATGGAGGTTCATGCCAGTTCATTACCGAATATATTTCCAGGCAGGCTGTCTCCGCCCAATCAGAATCAAAGCAACAACAAAGGGCATGTGGAAGAGCATCCGGGGAGGTCCCCTGTGACTTTGATGTCTCTAGTTTGTGCAGGATCCATTCCATACACTCCTGAACTTCGGTCATTTTGACAGGTGCAGGTTCAGGAGGTTCAGAGGTGTACAGAATGGAACTTGTGCAATCTAGAAACACCAAACTCACAGTCGACTTCCCCCGGATGCTCCTCTACTTGCCCTCCAAGTTTGGTGTCTCTAGCTTGCACAGGAAAAGCTTCAGTTATTTTGACAGGTGCAGATTCAGGAGGTTCAGAGGTGTATAGAATGGATCCCGTGCCCCCTTTCCTGGGGGCAACGTCTTTGGGGGGCTGTAACTCAGACCCCGTAAATCCAATCCTCACCAAACTTGGAGGGCAGGTAGGGGAGAGTCAGCCGGAGATTCCCTGTGAGTCTGATGTCTCTAACCCCTTGAGGGAGGCATTCTACCACCTCACAAGCCTCAGGAACTGAACTGGTTCGTGAAGCAGCTATAAAAGTCCGTGACGGTCTGCGATTTGTGAATGGAGCACACCTCGAGCCCTGAACCAAACTGCATTTTTTTTTCAGGTTCATGCCCATCCTTATTTGAGAGCTGAAACCTATGGCTCTTTTTGTAGCAGGAACTCCTTTGCATATTAGGCAACACACCCCTAATGTAGCCAATCCTCCGCGATCCTACAGAGCTCTTCTTACAGGCGCTACTGTAATCTCTTGGAGGATTGGCTACATTAGGGGTGTGTCGCCTAATATGCAAATGAGTTCCTGTTACAAAAAGAGCCCTTGTGTTGTTGTTGTTGTTTGTAAATTATGTTGTAGGTTTGCTGCCATGCTTCCATAGCTACTGGGTCAGAATCCCTTACTGAGATCATAGGGGAAATACCTTGGAATACAGTCTGTGACTTCTGTGGAGGAATCCTTGTGGAAGGTTGATTTGAGTCTATTAGCACCTTAGAGACCAACATTTTTGGGGGGTGAGCTTTCGACAGTCAAAGCTCCCTTTGCAAACTGTTACGCCCCAACATCTTGTTTGTCTCTAAGGTGCTAATGGACTCAAATCT
>NW_015159910.1:0-1389 GCF_001447785.1 Gekko japonicus
GTCCACAAAACTCTCCTCCAACACCACATGTCAATGGAATCAACTTTCTTCCTGTCTACTTACTTCATTGTCAAACTTTCAAACCCATGCATACCAACAAACTTCATCTGGGGGTTCTTCTGTGAGCAGTCTGTCTTTTCAGACATGTTGAGCAAGGCTGTCATGTATAATGGAAATTTTAAGTCCTCAGAAACCAGAGGAGTTGGGACATCATGGGTTTTTGAAGGCACCATGGTATAATCAGGCATTCCAGTTTGAATCCTCACTCTGCCAAGGAAGACAGCTGGCTGATTGGGGCAGTCACATCTTCTGAAAATAACCCACTTTGTATTCACATTGGGGAGAAGGTTGGGGTATAATAGTTGTCATAAATCAAATTTTGGCTGCATTTTGCAAAACAGAAATGGGAGGTGATCACTGTGTCTGTTGTTTTATGTAGTATTGCTGCACCTATTTGGGCAGGAGGCAAACCTGCTCATTCAGCATTCAAATTACCCTTAAATATCCCAAGCGCAGACAGCTACAGGATTGACAAGCAGAGTTACCAGGGAGCAAGGTGTACGAAATAAGTCAGACCTCACACCACGATTAGCTCTTCTGCCACTGCTATCCCCTCCCTCTCCCTGAGGACTCTGGAATGTTCAAATCCCTATGCATTTTGTAGTTCTATTTTTGTGCAAGGGAATAGATGGAGGTGTGGAAGGAAAAGTGGACATATATGACACCGGGAAACACTTGATTCAGTCCTGACACTCTTCAGAAAAAGCCCTCTCTAGATTTCCATTGTAATTTCATCTGAACCCTTTCCTAAGGTAATCTAGGTCTGTGAGTGAAATTGACTAGCCTGAAACAAAACTCCTAGGGAAGGGTGTATTTGACTGAACACCCTGCAGTTCTTGGCAGAAACCACTTTGTTTTCTTGACCTTTCGTTGTTGTTTTTTAAAAAAGCAATACAGAATGCGGGTGGGGGGGTGTTTCTCCTTGTATTTTCTCACGGGTTTGCCTGAAATGAGCTGGTAGTTAGGTGGAATATAGACGTTCTGTTGCCATAAGGGTGGTGACAAAATATCTCTTGGGCATCAGTAAAGCAAACCAACATACAAAAGTGGAGCAAAGATATAGGTAGGTAAGTGGGTAAGTAGGCAAGTAGGTAGAAGATAGATAGATAGATAGATAGATAGATAGATAGATAGATAGATAGATAAGTTAGGTGGAATATAGACGTTCTGTTGCCATAAGGGTGGTGACAAAATATCTCTTGGGCATCAGTAAAGCAAACCAACATACAAAAGTGGAGCAAAGATATAGGTAGGTAAGTGGGTAAGTAGGCAAGTAGGTAGAAGATAGATAGATAGATAGATAGATAGATAGATAGATAGATAGATAGA
>NW_015159910.1:5445-15912 GCF_001447785.1 Gekko japonicus
ATAATAATAATAATAATAATAATAATAATAATAATAATAATAATAATAACAACAACAACAACAACATTTCTCTCTTTTGTGTGTGTCTGTGTGTGTGTGTGGTCCACGGTGTTCATAAAACTCTCTTCCAACACCGCATTGCAAATGTGCCTGTGGAATCCGGTTTATGTTCGGAATATTACTAAAACAGAAATAGCCATTTTAGATTTACCCTAAAAATGCAATATGTAGAGACAAAGGGTTGGGCCCAGGCTAAATTTTCCAATGGCAACATGGTATTTTCCAGGGTCTACCATCTCCACTGCCTTCCATGGGTGGATCTATGGTTATAGCTGGGAACCCCCCACATATTCTCCAGAAGGCCTAAGCCTCCATTTAATTTTACTTCTTCATTTGGCCCCACCTGACCTTTGAATCAGAAGGAAGATACATATTTCTCTAAACTAGGAGGGAGGAGGAGGAGGAAGAGGAGGAGGATTGGATTTATACCCCACCCTTCACTACCCAAAGGAGTCTCAGAGTAGCTTACGATACCCTTCCCTCCCCCTCCCCACAAGAGACATACCTGTGAGGTAGGTGGGGCTGAGAGAACTGCTCTTGAGAGAACAGCTCTGAAAGAACTTATGACTGACCCAAGGTCACACGAGCATCTGCTTGTGAAGGAGTGGGGAATCAAACCCAGTTCGCGCACTATACTAAACTGGCTGAGAATGTCTGTTCAATGAAGCATATCCTCTACTACACAGAGAAGGAGAAAGGCAACAGACAGTTTGCTTGGGAATGGATGGCTTTACAGGTGTTTTACTTCTTAACAATCAGTTCTTACGGGAAAGACATCATTTTCACATCACTGCTTATGCCTTACCTCCAGCAATGCTTTTTCCAACCCGAAACAGCCATGGGGAGCTGCTATTTGTCCCTTTGGGGAAACTTGTATGAATACTGACTTGTTGTTGATTCGGGTGTCAGCATACAAATATTTCAACAAAGTGGTTGTGACATATCTCATTTGCTATTCACTTTTACATGACGTCAATATAGCACAAGGGCCCTTTACTCTTTTCCTCTCTCCACCCCTTGTCCTGAGGTTAATCCCAACCATTTGGGTCAACTACACAGCAGCTATCAGAATAATGGAACAGAGTATCAATCCCATGGCAGAGCAGGATGGGACCCACCTCCAACCACCAAATAAAGGAAATGAAATGCAAATAAAATGGAAGCTCCTCCATCTCCTCTTACCTTCTGGAGATTTGTAACTTCCTCATTCGCCATCTGACAGATGCTGCCTTCAGGGAGCATGCTGGAACCCAGATTGACTTTGTGTGTGCTGAAGATGTTTTCAGAAGCAGCTCTCAGTTCTTTTTCAGACATCGTGAATGGTCTGCCCCCCTATGAAGACAACATCCAGTTCAGTGGGTGAGCACATGGGCTGTTTCACTATGAGTTCCCCCCGAGATGCCAATATGTGTGCAGCTCAAGAAACTTCTGGGTTTAAACGGTCCAAACTCTGGACACAATATCCAGTGCTATCCTTAAAACAGCATCCCTGGGTAATGAAGCATTACCCCTGGTACTCCAAGCTCAGAAGTTCCCATCTTCCTGAATCCTCGACTGACTAAACGACCCCAGGCCCTTGTCTAAACTTCAGAGCTTCTCTGTCTTCTGGCCATAATTAGCAACCCTGTCTCTCTGGACAATATCCAGAACTCCTCTTTGGGAACCTCCCCACCTCCCCCGAAAAACACAATCCACTACCTGGGCAGAGCTTCCAGCCCTGCCTTTCCCTTTCATAGTGAAGAATTATTTCTAAACCCACCAAAGTGCAGCCGTTTCATTCCCCCCGTTGGCAAAAGCCACTGAGGGAAATGCTTTCGTTGAAGCGACAGGCTCTTCTTTGAACATTTTGAGTTGTTGAGTACAATGTATTCTTGTGTGGAATACAATGTGTTCTTGTTCTGTGGTCTGAGAATGTTCTGGTTAGGGATTCATTTCATTATTATTTGGATGCTACTAATGATGGACCACTGGTCTGAACCAACTGTCCTCTTAGGTGCTAAAAGAAAGTGTATTCATGTTACCTACCAGTGGGATTGCAATATAATAAACTCCTGGGCTGATTTCTTCCTGTGGGGGAACAGTGAACATTAAAAGATGGTCAGAGAAATCGAGAAGGTGCTGAGTCACATTTTCAAGATGGAAAGACAGCTAATGCTCTCGTCTCATTTTCTATAGTCCATGAGCACTGATAACTTCACAGTCGGTATGTGTGTTTGAAAAGCTCCATCAAGCTGCAGACAGCTTATGGTGATCCCAGCAAGGGGCTTTGAAGGCAAGTGAGAAGGAGACATGGTTTCCTATTGTCTTGCTCTGCAGGGACTTCCTCAGTCGTCTCCTTTCCAAGTACAACCCCTGCTTAGCTTCTGCAACCTGACAGGATCGGGCTGTACCATGCTGCCTTCCCTCCCTCACAAGGCTATAAGGCTATAAGGATCCATAAATCCTCATGGAGGGGATGTTACGAGATGAACTTATTTGCGAATACACAAGGACACATACCATGGGCTACAAATCTCTATGGACTTGGAAAAGCTGTGTGTGCCTCATCTGTGACTGTCTGTTTACCTGACAGGCTGTCTGCCTGCTGTGTTTATGTAAATGGAGTTTTACACACACATACAGCTAGCAAAGCATTATAGGAGCAAGACAACATGGGGGGGTTCTTTGTTAGGAGAAAACAACAACCTCTGAGTCGCATATTCTCCATTATTGAGAGACAGAGATGTCACAAAGGCAGAAACCTGAATCTGCATTTGAATCCATTTCCTGTTTACAACACCTTGGCAGGCTGGTGAAGCCAAGGGTCATCAACACAACAAAGGAGATGTCTTGAAGAAGAGAAGTCACACCCAGCCAGATGGCGACAATAAGCTAGGCTCTAGAATTACAACATTGTCCCTCCCCTAGGGAAAACCCTGCCCCTTTACACCTGCAACCAATCCAAGGGTGACCATGGGTTGAGCTTAGAGAAAAGGTGGGACACAAATGGGTCTCCCACCTGTAAAATTCCATTACTTAACGCAGAGAGCACACTTTGAATTGGCTCTCTGCACTTCTATGCACTTTAACTAACCCTGCACCTGGCTTAGCCACCAACCCCCCCCCCCTTTTCCTTAGGCAAGGCTCCTTGTGTGTGGACTCTGGAGATGTACAGCCTTACAGCTACAGAGACTTCATGCCCACATTAGCTGGCTTGTTCTAGCAATGTGGAAGAGCTATTAATACCAGAAAACCTTTCCTTAGTCTCCAATCTACTGCTGCTACAGGACAGCTTCTGGATCAGGCAAGTATTTGACAAATACCTACCCCAGACTCCAAAGTAACTATGGGAACTATTTTATATTCTTTTCTTTAGTTCTAAAGGAACTTGTATGGTTGATTGTATGATTCTATTATGTATGTGTGTGAAACTTTATATTATTTAGTAAAGAGAACAACTGATTTATAGACACCTTGTCACATTGTCTCTTTGGGTTGGATTCTCATTTGGATTCTGCTTTCTCTGTATACATTGGCCGCAACCCACCCCCTAGCCCCCGCTGAACATAAGGCGGAATTTGGCTAACAGATTGGCCCCCCCAAAGTGGGGCTCCTAACAGGGATGAAGAGATCAGTTCTTCTTCACTCTCTGTATCCCACACAGCCTGTCCAATTGCTAGTGGGCCATCTGTGGCATCAGTCACCCATCAGCTGTCTATTCAGCCTCTGCCGCCTTCCAAGATGGAGTCTACAAACTCCATAAACAGGTGAGATTTCTCAGGGGAAATCTCTCCTAGCCTCCCAGCCTCCCATGCCTGCTTTCCAGCACATGCTGCCAAAACTGGGATCCCTGCTTAACCCTAAGCACACACGCATCATACAATCCGCAAACAAACAGGACTTCTGCTGACGAGGAATCAACACCAGAGATGGCACAATGTTCGTTTAACTGATACTGGAAATGCAGCTCAGTCTCGGCTCTACGGAATGGAATGCCATAAAGTGTGAAATTCTACATTAAGACGGGCAGCAAAAGGTGTTTTTTTTATATATTGATCAAATTGAACTGAATATTGGTGAATACCTGCTGTTGTGCACCAGTATATGAAGACACAGAAGAATCAAGACTGGTTTGCGAAGGCATTCGGAACTAGCAAAAGTCAGAGCTCAGATGTTATGTAGAGTAACCACAGTCCAACTTTTTCCTGCAGGGGGAGCTGGAGCCCTAATCATGCCAAGCTGCAAAGTCCTTAGCTTTTCTTATGGGAGAATTACAGCGTGGGAGGCCATAACTTGGTATGCATGTGTCATGACCTGGGCTGTGCCACCAGAGGCCTACTAGGCCCAGGGAGCCTGGCTAGCAGTAGGTGAGGCTGGGCCTACAACTCCCAGAAGCCCCCGAGTGGTTTTGGAGCCAAAATTGACCAATAGGGAAGAAGAGGGCTAGGGAACAAAAGGGCTGGTGCCAGAGCAGAAGCTGTTCTTTCTCCCAGAGGGCAGAGCCAGAAGGAAGCCTGCTGCAGGGAAGAAACCCTTATCCTGAGGGAGGGGTGAGTAGTCTAAAGCCACTGCAGATACTGAGCTAGGGACAGTATATATTTAGACGCATTAGGGCATTTGATTTCTTTTATTTTCACCCACTTACTGTTATTATTCTGCACCTTGTTGTTTGACGTCCTATAAAATAAACATTTTCTTTGTTTGCCTGGTCCTCACGCCTGTTATTTGGCCTAAAGAGAGGTCTGAAGGTTTTGGGAGGGTGTACTGGGCCTTCTCAAGGGAACCTAAATCCAGAGTGGTGGCAGTGTCAGGTGAAATCCCACCTGACAGCTTGTTAGGGATATAATTGATTGAATATTAAAGGCTGGACTCATTGTAAGCTCCTCGTTTCTCTTCAGGTTCTCTGGAATAATATGGTGGTGCTCAAGTCTGATGCATCTGCTAAGAAGTTTATTAAGATGCCCTTTCCAAGTGGTTCTGAATTGACACCTGTTACTATAAAGTTGACTTGGGTCTTCCATTCGAACAGGCAGATGACATTGATTCTCTGAGACTGGAGGAGGCTCCTAAAAAGAAATCTCCTTCAGGACAAGAGATGACCTTCACAGTAGCATTGCTTCTCATTTGTAACTGCCAAATCAGGGAATTATCCGTGAAACTAAGCATGTGTACAATAATCAATCCAGCATCCCATGACCTTATTGCATCCCTGTTCATCAGACCCGTCTCTTCTCAATTCCTGCAGAACTTTGTAGCAAATACGTGGATATCCACCTGACATTGCCATCTTTCTTCTTCCAACCACCCTCTTCAATCAGCACAGTTTAGGAAGTCACTTCCTTCTATACAAAAACAACAACAACACCCAAACAAATTTAACCCTCCTAACCGTCTTGCAGTGTGGGAACTGCTCTTTCAGCAGCTTCTTCAACCCATCGTCAGTAATTCCAGGAGCACTGTTCTCTCCCTCCAAGTAGTCACTGAGAACAGAGGCCATAGTTTGCATGGCTACTTCGAATGAAGACAGGGGCATCTTGAGTGGGCTGCCAATCTAGAAAGACAACATCCAGTACAGTGTATATATGGCTGTTTGTGTATGAGCATGCACATGTCTTTGTAGGGGGGTATGTTCAGTTACTCGTACTGCTCTTTAGAGGATACTGAGGACCATAAACAAAATGTGGCTCGCTCCATGTTGTTCTGTATCTGGGCCTCATCCAATCCAACACACACACACACAAAATAGTCCTGCCATTGCTTTCTTCAGTTACCAGTCCAATTTTTAGCTGTGCACAGAATATTCATTTTTAGGGCTCCATAATCCTGGAGACTAGGCTAAAATTAAAGGCATGGTTTTTTTCCTTAATTCTCCTACATTGTTTGACAAAACATACCTAGGTCCCGTTCACACGAGGGGGTTTGGGCCAGTAGCGGGACGGTTCAGGGGCGGAGCAAATGGCCGCGATCACACCACAACATCTGGGAAGCGTGGTGCTTCCGTCCCCGAACTAGCCCATCCACTCGATGATCCGGAGCAAGTAGGAACCACCTACCGAGGTGGTTCATCTCCCTGCAGCGTCGCAAACCGGGAGTCTGATCGGCGGCGCAAGGATGTGCCGGCGCATCCCCGGCTCCGAGCTGAACTGCGCATGCTCGGACATGCGCAGTTCGGCTGGCTCAGCGTCCGACCTCTGTTTTCTCCCCGGCGTCTGATCGTGCCGGGGAGAAAAGGCGGCGTGGCCAGGGGATCCGTGGGATCCTGCCACACCGTTTCAACTTTGGCGCGGCTTTTAAAAGCCACGCTTTTTGCTGCTTTTTCTCCTGCCGTGTGGCAGGGGCCCTACTCTGTCAAAGAAATAATTTGGTATATTTGAATTTAACACCATATTGAATTTGGATGTTAATTAGTTTAAACATTATGCAGTTTTACAACAATTCAATGAAACAATCAGTCCAGAGGAACTGGCTGGCCACTGTGTGTGACAGGATGCTGGACTAGATGAACCCTCACTGGTCTGTTCCAGTACGGCTCTTCTTTTTTAAAAAATTATTTTTATTGAGTTTTTTCCAACATAATAAGACGTACATTAACACCCCCCCAACAACCCCCAATTCAGTGATCATTGTATTTCCGTGCCACCTTGATCCTATTGTTTGGTTAATTACATAATTTCTACCTGCTTTCCATTCTCCTAATTACCAATTCGTTTGGCCCACTGTTCTCTCCTGATTCAAACTTGATTTTCCTCCACCTGTTTCTACATCAAATTATTTATTTCCACTCCTGTTAAAGTATTCACATCAGTATCTAATTTCTACTTATTCTTTCTTCTATTCCCAATCAGCTGTACCGTACCACAATAAATTTACCCCAACAATACATTCTATTTTCCCTTAGATTTATAACAAAACATCTGAAGCCCAGATCACTCTCCAGTTTCGGCACACCTTTGATTGAAATATTAAACAAGCTTATATTTTGCCTCCAAAACAGTAAAAATACCAACTCAAAAAAAATTATATAGTATATTGCTAATTAAGCTCATATTATATATTATTTATCTCCTATAGTATTTCTGTTCTTTCCGCGTATAACAGAGCTGGCATTAACTTACAACCTATCAAAGGCGTCCCATGTGGTGGCAGTGTAGTCTGTTTCTTTCCTGCTTAACGTTTCCCTTTGAACTCATATCTAAAGCGCAAACCCAAACTGAAAAATTCCTAAGCATATTTCAGTACCCACTTGCCTATATCGTCTATTTCCCATTTCCTAAATCTCATATTTCTGAGGCTTATATTACTTATTTCCAAAGTGGCAGATATGTCAGTTCAAGAGCAAATACATATCTTCTATACATTCTATATAAACTAATATCGTGAGGTCTCCTTCTGACCTTAATTCCTCTTATGCTTTCACCTCCTACTAAGTGCCATTGTACTATTCTTTAACCTTCCACCCAGCTTAGAATTTTACCCCGCAACCAGTCACTGTCACTCTTTGTAATGGCATTGTATTGTATTTCTTTTCTACTTTGGTTTTCTCTGTTTTCACTTATATGTTGTTGGTCTTTGTACTCTTTATCTTTTCCCTGTTCCCTTGTGTCCCAGTTCAAGGGTTTAAAGTTAGGGTCCTTCTGTTTCTTTAAACCTTTCTTTGCCTTTTTTTCTCCTTTTCCTCTTCCCTTCTTCTGTGCTCAGAGGGCTTAACAAGCATACTTTTTTTTCCAATCCTATTTTCACACTTTTTCCTTCTTCCGTCCTATTCGATAAATCCACCTCGTTTAAGACCATATTGAGTGTCTTGTTGCTCTCTCTCCTGATTAATTTGCTGCAGTTCACTCCTCTCTTGTGTCTCTTTTACTTGATCTATAAAGTTTTTTTCCTTGTCAGATGGGCATTGTAAATTCTTCAACCAATTGTCACATACTTGATTAAATGCTTTATTTATTTTGTCTTGCAGAGCTTTTTGAAAATGCTTGGATTTGAGTTCATGTATTACTATGTCCTGTATCTCTTTACAGATGGCAGCCATCTCCATTTTCTCCGCCCTTCACTCAAACTTCTTTCCCAGTATTTAACAGTTCAACAGTTAAACAGTATATATTTCCTCACCTCTCTTGGCATTCTGATGGCGTTTTTAACAAGTAATACTACGTCCAACAGGAGCTATTTCTTACCCCAGTCCTCTTTCCTCTCTCTGCCCAAGAACTTTTCCCGGCCGATTTCGTTTACCCGTAGGGGAAAACCGCAGACAAAGGGGTATTTGATGTATTTTTCCATTTCGATCAGGTTGTGCAGTAGTAATGTCTTTCAAAGCGCCATGGAAAATATCATACGACAAAAAAAAGAGGTTTAAAAACACAGCTGGCAGCTGCTTGTCGGGAACATGGCGACCATGTTCTTATTGGGTGCAGTAAATAAGAAGCCTGGAGACCGACTGGTGGTAAAAGCAGAAAGTTTATAGTGCAGTAATGGTAACTATATACAGAGAATATACAAACTGTTGCACAGCATAGCATACCTCGGATAGAGAGAGCTATGTCTCCCAATGTGGCTTATCAAGCCTATACATTATATACATCACACAGCCAATGAACATCAGGGCCCACTAATTACCCACTCCTAACTACCACAAGGAGCAGCACCTGCTTGTTTAACACCTGGCTGCAACAGTGTTAGCCACTTAGCATGACAGCTAAGACTTAGGTACTTTAGATCACTCTGATCTACACATGCATGCAGTGACAGCTTGCTACCTCACTACATCTAGACATATAATCCAATACGCCTCCTAGGTAGTAAGTGTCACACCTAGCCTCTCTCTAAATACATTAAACTGTTCAGAGCATAAACATTTTGTCAGTACATCAGCAATATTACAAGTTGAATCACATTTAACAATTTTCACAAAACCATTATTAACATGCAATTGAACTGTTTTATATCTAATCAAGATGTGCTTGCTTCTAGATTTTGCTCCACAGTCTTCTGCCAAGCTCAGGGCAGCAGAGTTTTCACAGGATACCTGAATTGGAAGATCACAGTTTATTTTCAAATCTACCAGCAATTGATACATCCATTCAAGTTGAATCATGGTATCATGCAATGCTGCGTATTCAGCTTCACACGAACTCGTGGCTATTAGAGATTGTTTCAATGACTTAAACATAACCACAGCATTGTCCAGCATAATTACCATCCCTGTTGTTGACTTTGCTCCAGGCCGATCCGCCCAGCTTGAATCACAATAAGCATGTAGATTCAGTTCTCCTGAGACTTTCAGATCTAGACTGTAGTCTAGTGTACCTTTAAGATACCTCAGCACCCTCTTTGCTGCTGACCAATCCCTCTGGTAAGGGCATTGCATTCTCTGACAAAGTAAATGAACACAGTAACAGATATCTGGTCTAGTCCATGTGGCTAGATACAGTAATGATCCCACTAGGGATTGATACCCTGTTACATCATCCCAAACCACATCATCAGGCTCCTTGAGATAGCCAACATTCATTGGAGTTGAGACCACCTTTGCATCTCCCATCTGATACACAGACAGCAACTTCACAATTTTATCCTTTTGACTCAGTTTGTAACATCCATCAGAGTCTTTAGTCACATTTACACCTAAGTAGTTCTTAATGGGACCAAGATGTTTAATCTTGCAGAAGCTTTGAGCTATGCTCTCAAACCACTTCAGTTGTGACATAGTATCATGAATAACCAGGATGTCATCAACAAAGATAAGAATTGTTACTACAGATGTCAATACCTCCCTTGTGAATATACAAGGATCAGCCACACTTTGCTCAAATCCATACCTCTTCAATGCAGAAGATATGTACAGAAACCATTGCCTACCAGATTGTTTCAACCCATACAAAGCTTTGTTAAGCTTGAGTACCAATCCTTTATCAGCACATTCAAAGCCTGGTACCTGCTTCATGTATATGGTTTCCTCAAGTGTAGCGTGCAAATAAGCAGTGTTAACATCATAATGCTGTATCTGTTTCTTTTGCACTCCTGCCTGACATAAGGCTACCTTAAAGGATTCACTTTTCACCGTGGGACTATACACTGAATCATAGTCCAGACCGTGCCTCTGGGAAAATCCTTGTGCGATTAAACGGGCTTTGTGTTGTAGTGACCCATCTTGCAGGGTTTTTACTTTAAACAACCACCGACAGCCAACCACATTTTTGTCAGAAGGCTTCTTTACACAAGTAAATACATCATTAGCAACCAAAGCATCATACTCATTTTGCATTGCTCTTAGCCAGGGCTTCCTTTCCTCCTCCGGCAAAGACAAAACCTCTTTGGATGAGCAGGGCTCATTTACATTGACAAGATTTATCACCTGAGTAAACCCATAACGCTCGGGAGGAACACCTTTTGTAGAGCGGCTTGATACACGCACAGGCTGCGAATCCC
>NW_015159910.1:16248-23931 GCF_001447785.1 Gekko japonicus
ACACTTGAATATGGAGAACGTTTCAGATTTTTGTTTCATAGGATACACCCAAGAGAATCTGCTTTTGCAGTCGGTTAAGACCAAACAAAACTTGTTATTTGAACAGCTCTTGGGGTAAGGCCCCACTAGATCCATATGCACCAAGTCTAGACAATTTTTAGACACACGACTGCTCACTTTTGCAGCAGGGTATGCATGTGTCTTTACCTGCTTGCACACAGTACAGTCTAGGAATTCAGAGCATGGTAATACTTTTTCCTTTGGTAAAAGGGTTAGTGTTTTACGCAGGCGTTCAAATGAAGGATGACCCAGTCTCCTATGGAGGAGATGAATGCACTTGTCATGCTTACACTTGTTTGTGACTACCTCGGCCTGTAAAGAAGAGTTATTTACAACATACACATTGTCTTGTAGCACACCAGTCAAAAGCACCTTGTTGCCTTTTGACACTGTGCAACCTTGCTGTGAGAAACATATGGTAAAGCCAGTTTTTGTCAGCGCACTCACACTTAGTAGATTGTTCTCCAGGGTTGGAATGCACAATACACCTGGAAAGACATAATTGAGAGCTGAAAAACATAGGTTACCCTGTGACTTTACCCCAGCTGAACTACCATCAGCTAATGATACATGAGTCAATGGGGAAGCTTTGACATCAGTCAGCAAAGCCTCAGACCTGCAGAAATGCTGGCTTGCGCCTGAGTCGAGCAGCCATTGAGTATCAGTTACACCCGAGGTGACTAGCTTAACTTGCTGAGTCGCCTTCTGCTGTTTCTCCGTCACAGCCGTGCCACGCCCTTGTGCCTTGGACTGCCGACGCCTCCTCAGCTCCGGACAGCTCCTCTTGAGGTGTGTAGTCTCTCCACACAAGTAGCACCGTCGCACCTTTAAAGCTACAGGAACGTTGCTCTCCTTGGGGATCGCTCTGTAAGACAAACAGCTGCCTCCCAGAACATCCTTAGCAGGCTCTTTATCTCCTCTCTCCTGTTTGGCAGTCTGCCCAGCACCCAGCTGTGAATCTCTCAGCCGTTGCTCTTCATCCAAGAGACGAGATATCACATACGCAGACGTCAGCTGGGCAGTGTCCAAGGTTTCCAGTGAGGAGATCAAATGGTTATACTCAGAGGGAAGAGAAGACAACAAAATATAAACTCTGTCCAAGTCTTCTATATTTTTGCCTCTCGAGTCCAGCTGAAAATAGCAGTCAGCTAAAGCATTTACGTGCTCTTGGACTGAGCTTCCTGGCTTCATTTGCAGCTTGTACAAACGTCTCATTAAAGTAATGAGCGTTCCAGCCGACTCCCTTGAATACACCCCCCGCAAAGCATCCCACGCACCTTTTGCAGACTGCTGGGAACGGACGAACACCAGCTGGGCATCAGACAGGCTGAGTACGATGTTAGCCAGAGCCTTTTCATCTGAAGTTGTGTCTGCCGCAGACATGGGGCTTGCAGGAGGGTTGTGCACAAAACGCCAGAGACCTTCCCTCTTCAGGAACATTTCCATTTTTAAACTCCATGAGGAGTAGTTAGAGTCAGTTAGTTTGTCCATGAGGGCTACATTAGACTGCGCCATGGCGCCTTCACTGTCTGTAGCAGGAACCACAGGATTTACCTCCACAGGTCTCCTTTCTTCCTCAGTATCCGACAAAACTGCTGCCAGTTGATGAGTCAAGGTTGGTGCCTAGCAGCCAGCTTAGAACACCTTCCTCAAAATTTTCCCAATCAGGGTCACTCATCTACTCTCTGCTCCACCATCTGCAATTCCAGCTTAGAGCTTCCACTCACCAGTGCAGTCTACCGCCAGGCTGGGCCCATAACCCTATTGGGTGCAGTAAATAAGAAGCCTGGAGACCGACTGGTGGTAAAAGCAGAAAGTTTATAGTGCAGTAATGGTAACTATATACAGAGAATATACAAACTGTTGCACAGCATAACATACCTCGGATGGAGAGAGCTATGTCTCCCAATGTGGCTTATCAAGCCTATACATTATATACATCACACAGCCAATGAACATCAGGGCCCACTAATTACCCACTCCTAACTACAACAAGGAGCAGCACCTGCTTGTTTAACACCTGGCTGCAACAGTGTTAGCCACTTAGCATGACAGCTAAGACTTAGGTACTTTAGATCACTCTGATCTACACATGCATGCAGTGACAGCTTGCTACCTCACTACATCTAGACATATAATCCAATAGTTCTCGTTCTTCATGATGCTCCCGTTTCGAGGCAAGCCGGTCTCGCCCCCGCCCTTGCCAGGGAAAGGGGGCGGCGGCCAAGCCTCATGCCCTTGGTCTCCCTCCAGGAAACCAAGCGGGGCCACCCCGCACTTCGGGGGGCTCCGAGAAGAGCGCACACGAGTCAGGCATCCCGGGAGCTCCCAAGGAACATGCCCATGGTGTAGCGCCGCAGCGCCGGACTACCCAGTACGGCTCTTCTTTTGTTCTTATCAGAGGAAGGCCTCGGCTTCTCTGCCCGGCTGTTGGGCTTCCAGAGGAACTGGTGGGCTGCTGTGAGAGACAGGATGCTGGACAAGGTGGACTAGAGTCAGAACTAGCCAGGGTCATCTAATGTAAAGGATCTCAATGCTGCAGTACCAGATGTGAATAAAGACAAAATCTCAGGTTTGGTGATTTCTCCAGAGATGGGGAATCCACCACACAGGAGAGCAGGTAGAGATTTAAAACCTCCCGTTAAATTCTTGTGCTAACTTACTATTCATACCTGGATCTACCACAAGCTCAATACCTCCTCCTAAAAGCTCTCATTCCCTTTTCCCTCTCTTTCTCACTGTTTGATACATTACCGTCATCCCTCCCTGTAGCTTGTTCATCCTGTAAGGTCCAGAGGACTCTGGTCTTCTTCCCTTATTTTCCTTTAAGCTTGGTGGTGCCTCTCAGAACATCCCTTTGATGATGTTCCAACTGCTCAGCTCCTCATCCTACTGAAATTCACCCCCTCCCCACATACACATGGACACAGGAATCTGTTAGTGCAGAATTTTTTAACACTTGGGTTAGATTCAATGGATTTCTAAAGTTTTTCTTAACACGTCTCAACTTTCCTTACTTAAAAATATAGTTTTTCATTTATATGTACTGTATATTTGATATAAAGTAGGGCATATTTTTCAGAGAGAAAAAGTCATGAAAGTTAAGTCCTGAGGCAAAAAAAGAATCAGTCTGTAAACTATGGGCAATTTCGCACTAGAGCTGCCTCGCGGCGCAGTCGCTGTTTGCCCCGACACAAACATGTCAATTTCACACCTGAAGCTGCGGGGCTGCATTTTGACTCATGGCTTCGCCCGATTCCCTCCGCAGTTTCGTGATCCTGGTTTTTTAGGATCACGAAACTGCAGAGGAAATCAGGTGAAGCCGCACATCAAATGCAGCCCCAGGTGTGAAATTGACAAATAGTGTCGGGGCAAACGGCGGCTGCGCTGCGAGGCAGCTCTAGTGTGAAATCGCCCTACTTCTTGAGTTAAATTTTGTTTTACTAATATAGACTAACACAGCTGTTACCCATCTGAAGAACGAGTTCCATAACTTTTCATACTTACCCAAATCTAAGAAGAGGATCTATGCACGCCTGAAAAAAAAGGTGATTCCTGAAGAAAAGGCTCACCCACTTTACCGGCTGATCCCTTGAAGAAAACCAGGTGGATCCAATGATTGGCAGCCACTAGCAAAACAATTTATACCCCTCATGTGAGCTGGGTTTCAACCGAGGCATGGGTTATGATCAAACCCCTCCCAGATGAAGAAAAACATTTAGGGGCATGTCCAAAGGATCATGGGACTTGGCATGTTCTTTGCACACTCCTGCCTGATGCAATTTCATTTGGGTATGGAAATGTTTGGCAAAACGCCGCACCTCTTTCCCAGAATGTCAGCTGAATACTCCTTCCCATAGAATGGTTGACACTGCCTATATTTGTGTATCTTGCATTTTTTATCACAGTTTCCTCACCTGAGCTCAGGGAAGGGCATATTTTTATTCACTGGGTTTTTCCCACCCTTACAATAATCCTCTGGGCCAGGTTAGGCTATGAGAGAGTGTCTGGTTAAACTCCCTGCCTTCCTGGGCATGGTGGAAGGCTTCTGCTGTAATATCACACTCGTGACGAATCCTTGACAGTTCACTCCTCAATAATGGGGAACAATCTTCCTAAGGAAGATAGTATGGCCCCTTCTTTATTAAGATTTACGAAGACCTATAAGGTAGAGTCTTTTCATTTGGACTACTAAGTAAATGAAAATCGGGTATTTAAAAGCTGGTCACTTATCAAAGACCGCTTCTCAGTGGCAGTTTGTCTCAACTTCACATTTAACCCTTGTCTGAAATAAAACTCCTTGTTTCTCGATCAATGGTTGTGATGGAGGACATGATGGAGAAGGCCCAGGCTCTGAGTTACAAGCTGCTTCAGGCAATGTGATTGGTCAGCATCAGCTGAGCAGGGAAAAATGTCTTGTGAGAGCTGGATGGTGAGGAGATTGAGTCAGATTCCTGCCTTAACTGAGAAGAGACTAGCCCTGGCAGAAAAGGGTTTAGTGCTGACAAAGTCAGATTTCAGCCATGAATACAATTTGAATTCAGCATTAGCTGAGAGCAGTTTGAACACAGACAGAGAACTGGGGGGAAGTTTGGCAAGGAGGTTTGAGTAGTAGAAGAAGTCTCCTATTCAGGACAAAGGAAAGGGGATAGATCTTCTAGGGAGAGAAGCTTTCCTACCCAGTAGTACAGGGAGAGTTATCTCTGAGGAGTAGAGAGATCCCTGGTCCAGTGTGATCAGAAACTGCCTGCATTGACCTTAAAAGTTAGTTAATAACTCTAGAAGAGTACTGATGATCTAAGCAAAGGAATTTGGGTACTGGGAAGAGGGTCCCAGCCTTCTGGGAACCAAAAAAGTCAGTGAGTACTCAAATAAATTGTATTTTGCTCTGGTTCGATCTCTCCTAGGGCATTGTGTTTGGTTTAGGTCCCCACAATTTAAGAAGGATATAGACAAGCTGGAATGTGTCCATGGGAGAGCAGTGAAGATGGTGAGGGTTCATTCTTTCTTGTTCTGATGTGTTTATTTCTTTTCACCAAGTGAAAGTGGCTTCTTCCACAGAACTCACCCCACCCACCCACCCCCAATCCCTTCTCCTTGGTCTGCCATTATTTTCTAAGGGGAATACTTTTATTTATTTTTATTTTCCAATTTTTGTCCTGCCCGTTCAAAGGGGCTGGGGTAGCTAGTTGACAAGCAGATGACTACACATTTGCAGCAGATTAGGTACTGCCTTTCTACTAAAGAACCCCAAAGTTTCAAATGAACTGTGCCAAGGGTTTAAATTCTGTGGGTCCCTGAACAAGATATCCCCATCTTCAACATTTGTATTTTTTATACTTTTCCTCCCCAGCATTATGCAAAAGCTGTCTTCCATGAAGTGTCCTTTCAGACTCATCAACCTCTTTTCAGGATACCTCTAATTCTTGAATGCCAAAAAGGTGCCAGAGGATTGTGCCATTCCACATTCCATCTATGTACTCCTCCTTGCATTCTGGGAAGATGTGTTGAAATAAGCACGGTGCCAATGCACTTGACTCTTTAAACCGCTTATTTTCTTGAATTCTGGAAGGTTAATATTGGTGCTTCTTGAAATTAAAAACTTTACAACATTTTCAATTCCACTGTCTCCCCATGTTATCCTATTGGATTTATGGGATGATATACCCATTCCTAAATATACTCAGGATCTTTTAGCCACACTATTTGCAGCGGCAAAAATGGTATTGGCCTCTAAATGGAAATCCTCTGAAATTCCTTCCATTCATGAGTGGTATAATAAAGCATGGGACTATTTTGTTTTCGATAAAATAACGGTCGAACTAGAACATTCTAACTCAGAACAGCGAAAATTTTACTTTGTGAAAAAATGGGAATCTTTTGTTCAAAAAGTTATTGGACACTCTAACTTTTCAAAAATTGACATTGTTAACCGTTCAACTGTTTCCCTGATTGTTTCTTGTTGAATACGACATGTTAATCTTTATTTTTATCTTGTTTTATTTCTTGAAGTGTACAAATCGCATCTAAGATAATTGAATGTGTTTTTCTTTTTTTTATATACCTGTTCTGTATTTGACAATTGTTTATGGTTACTGTAATTTTATGGCAGTTGTTGAATAAAAGTTTATATATATACTAGCAGTAAAGCCCGTTGTGAAAGCAATACAATGGGATCTAGAAAGAGGCTCTGGGGCAGTGCTCTGGCTTTGGGCAAACAGTGTCGATTTGCTGTGGTGACCTCAGCAGGGTATAATGACTGAGTCCACTGTTTTCTCCAGAGGAACTGATCTCTGCTACCTGAAGAGCAGTTGTAATTGTGAGTAATCTGTAGCCCTCACCTGGAGATTGGCAACAATTGTTACCCAGGACAAAATGGCTGGTTTGGAGGGTGGAGTCTATGGCATTCTACCTGTCTGAGGTCCCACCCCTCTGCAAACCCCACCCTCTCCAGGCTCCACCCCTCAAATCCCCAGGAATTTGTCAGCATGTAGTTGGCAACCCCATCTCCTTCCCAGCTAGCCACCAACCTACCATTATCTGCCCCTTTGACTTCAGCTGACTTCTGCCCTCCCTTCTGCAGAACAGTTGTAATACTGAGTGCTCTCCAGCCCTCACCTGGAGATTGGCAACAATGGTTCCCTATGTGGGACTGACTGGTTTGGAGGGTGGAGTCTATGGCAGTGTACCTGTCTGAGGTCCCACCCCTCCTCAAACCTCACCCTCTTCAGGCTCCATCCCTCAAGTCTCCAGGAATTTCCCATCTGGAGTTGGCAACACTTTCAGGATTGGCCCCAATGTGTTTTCTCCCAAAGGCCAAAGTAGGTGACAGGACCAAGCTTAGATGCCTACCAACAGGCACTGAGGAGAATGTAGGGTTGCCAGCTCTAAGGAGGGAAATACCTGGAGGTTTGGGGGGTGGATTCTGAAGAGGGCGGCATTGGGCGGGGGGGGCGCGGAAGGACTCAGCAGGTATAATGTCATAGGGTCTACCCTCCAAAGCAGCCATTTTCTCCAGGGGAGCTGATCTCTGTCATCTGGAGATCAATTGTAACAGTGGGAGATCTCCAGGTCCCACCTGGAGATTGGCAACCCTAGGGGAAAGTCAGCTGCACAGCAGGGGGTTGAAGAGAATGGTTTGATGGCTGCTGGGCCAAGATTGGCAACAATAGTTCCCCAGGAGCCCCATCGTAAATGCACCAAACAATTCCTAAAGATTTTCCAAAACACTACTCTGTTTTGGGCTCCTGGGGAACTTTGAAGTAGCACCAAAGCTTTAAGATCTCTCCAGCTGTCACCTGGAGACTGGCAACAGCTTGTCTGGAGTGTGGGCAGTATGGCATTGTATCTGTCTGAGGTCCCCCTCTTCCTCCTCCTCCTCAGATTCCACCCTCAGCAGGCTTCATCCCTAAAATATCCTGGAAGTTTCCAACCTGGAGTTGGCAACCCTATGTACTGGAGTTCGAACCTGGAGTTGGCAACCATCAGCCAACGTTTATCTGCCTGTCTGTCTTTACAACCCCCCCCCACACACACACACACAGCCTCTGCCTAGGGAGCAGCTGACATCATTCTCCTCCCCCAACTGAAAATTCCAACTGCCTTGGGGGGGGGAGTTTGAGG
>NW_015159910.1:25480-28693 GCF_001447785.1 Gekko japonicus
TAGGTGTGCCACTTATAAGACCATTCAGGGCTATTCTTGGGCAGGAACGCACAGGAACGGAGTTCCGGCTGGCTTCCAAGTTGGCCACGCCCAGCAGGAACTCATTAGCATAATAGGCCACACCCAACAACAGAAACTCATTAGGATTGGCTACATTCGGGGTGTGTGGCCTGACATGCAAAGGAGTTCCTGCTACAAAAAAAGGCCCTGGGTTTTCACAACAAACAAGGTAAACAGAATAAGAAGCAAAAGGTGGGTGTGGCTGGATGAACATACTTCTGGTAAAATGGGGGTGTGGCCTAATATGCCAATGAGCTGTGCTGTCAGGGGTGTGGCATAATATGCTAATGAGTTTCTGCTGTTGGGTGTGGCCTATTGTGCTAATGAGTTCCTGCTGGGCTTTTTCTACAAAAAAAGCCCTGAGACCATTTTAAAAAACAGGGTTTAGGTTGCAGAGACTGTGTAACTAAGGGCTCTGCCCTTGCTGGCTCTGCTTATCTCCACCATAGCTGCTTGCATGTCTGCTGTTGACCAGTATGTAAGGAGAGAAATTGATAGGGAACTTTTGGGAACCCATCACCAGTATTCTGTAACAAGATTATTCGAGCTTGCTTTTAGGAGATGACACACACACACAAGGGTGAACTCTGCCATAAAAACAAGGTTCATTGACAGGCTAAAAGCAGAAAGCAGGATTCTATAGATCAGAAGACATAAATCTGCAAGGCCAGTCTCTGATAAAAGCGGAAAGCGGGATGCTATAAATTAGAAAATAAACATCTGCTATGTCACAAGAAGAAAAGAAAGGAGATAACATCTCAGTTACACTTGGCAATAGAAAGCATCTCGCTTTTACTGCAACATATAATCGTATTTGGCAAAGAACATATAGCACAACAGGAAAGGGGAGGGAGAGGGGTGCAATTTAATTAAAACAAACAAAGGCAGGGAAACCTGAGAAAGGCGGTGCAAGTTAGATTGTAAATCTGGGAGCCACTTAGGTGACAGATAGGGACTTTTCATGATCAGGATATGGCATTAAGGCTTGCATATACTAATTATGCTATTGCATAAAAACTATATGTAACTACAGAATCTTTGAACTCCTTGCCTGAGTCTTTAAACTCAGGTTGAATTTCCCTGTTGCACAACAGACAGTAAATTAAAAAAAAACCAAAAACAAACAGCTCCATCTTGACTTTGCCTGATTTCTTTGAGGGGCAGAGCTTTTGTCCCTACCAAGTAGGTCAAATGCTTTTTCAGTTTTCCCTCCTGCCAAAACAGGTGCAGCAGGTCTGGATGAACCAGCACCAAAAGCAATCATCTATTGCTGACAAGCTGTAGACAGAATTAGATGTATTTATTTATTTATTTATTTATTACTTTCGGCTTCTACCCCGCTCGAACCCCCTAGGGGGTCTCTGAGCGGCTTACAGTTACTCTGTTATCCCTAACTATGGCCACATCTGAATTGGGGTGGGGACTGCCCTACCGGCACCTTGTAGATGGCGCTGTTCTTCTTCTTGATCTTAGTTCGGCATCTCGGCTCATTGCTGGCTTGGCTCCCTCCGGCTTTCCTCCTTCTCCTCTTTATTTAATTTGAGACCTTGTGTGTGCCACTTATAAAACCCTTTCCAAAAAAACAGGGTTTAGTCTGCAGAGACTGTTTAACTAGGGGCTCTGCCCCTGCTGGCTCTGCTTATCTCCCTCATAGAGAGCAGGGTTTGGAGTGCGGAGGGACCTCAACAGTCCATTTCCCAAAGCTGCCATTTTCTCGAACTGATCTTGGAGATCTCCAGGTGCTGCCTGGAGGCTGGCAATACTAAGGGGAGGGCCAGACCTGTAGATTTGAGGGGTAGAGTTGACAGTATACTGTATTGTATTTGGGCAAGATGACATCCAGGTATGGTTGAGTTAGATCATCCTGATCTATGGTGACAGGTAAAGCTGTCATGTGACAGTGTCACCAGGTCCAGGTTGCATCAGCCTATAAAACCACTGTATATAGCTTCCACCAGCAACCTGAAACTGTCTTTATTCGGGTGCTTCCAATACGCCATCAAGAGTCTGGGGAGAGCAGGATTTGGGGTGCAGAGAGACTTCAGCAGGTTATAATGTCAGAGTCCACTGCCCAAAGCAGCCATTGTAATTGCTGGGGAATTTTATGTAGGGGAAATGATGTGCTGCGGCTGGGGGACACGGTGATTTCTGGGAGATCTCCAGGCCCCACAGGGAGACTGACAACTCCAGTGACCATTTAAGGGAACCCTTATTGTACTTCATCGGGTGGGGCAGAAAGCTCACCCCTAGCCTATATTGTGGGCTCCTAGAGACCTAAATGGTTTTCTGGGCTCCAGTGTTTACTTTCTCGGTTAATGAACTGTATTATCAGATGAAAACAAGAAGACAGAAGATGCAGGAGCTTGGGAAGCTATTAATGATCAAGAATGTTTTAATGCATAATTAATGATCATTTTGGAAGACGGAAAAAAAAGACCACAGCTTATGTAAAGAGATATAAATGTTATGTAAGGAGATAAAGGTTGAATTGATACAATGCATTTATGAAAACTAAAGGTAAAGGTAAAGGTTCCCTTGCTCGAAAGCCAGTCGAATCCGACTCTAGGGTTGCAGTGCTCATCTCCATTTCAAAACCGAAGAGCCAGCGCTGTCCGGAGCCGTTTCCGTGGTCATGTGGCCGGCATGTATTATAATAATATTTATTTATTTATTTATTTAATAGGCACAAACCCAACTCGGTGCTGTTTCCCGCCACCCCCTCGCTTAGCAGTATGCACATAATTGCATACTTCATGGAGAATCCTCAGTCTGGAGGTGCAAGCCCTCGTTTATGTCCACGGGAAGCAAACAGCAAAAAAAATAACCACTCACATGCGGTGGCGTCTGATCACACAGTGACAGGCTGAGCCTGCAGCACAAAGGGATGTGTGTTCTCACAACTGCGAGTCAAATTCCTCAAGTTCACATTTGTGTTCTTTCAGATCTCTAGGATGTATGCCATTTCGGCCTGGTGATTTATCAGTTTTTAATTTTTTTGGCCACATTGGGTTTTTTTTGGCCACATTGTTGCCACATTTGAAGGGTCTTTTTTGCCACATTGTCGCCAACTCACCCAATTTGTGGAGTTCCTCTTGGAGCTCTTCAGAGTCAGCCTTCTTTGAGCCCATCCTGAATAATTTTGTATCATCTGAA
>NW_015159911.1:0-5982 GCF_001447785.1 Gekko japonicus
AGGTAAAGGGCAAAAAGCTACCTTGAAAGTGGAAAGATAAGGGCAAAAGCTACCTTGAGGGAGGGAAGATGAGGGTAAAAAGCTACCTTGAGGGAGGGAAGATGAGGGCAAAAGCTACCTTGAAAGTGGGAAGATGACGGCAAAAGTATCCTTGAGGGAGGGAGGATGAGGGTAAAAAGCATCCTTGAGGGAGGGAAGACACAGGGGAAAGCTACTGTGAGGGCAAAAGCTACATTGAGGGAGGGACAATGAGGGGAGAAGGTTCCTTGAAGGAAGGAAGACAATGGGGGGAATCTACTTTGGAGGGAGGGAAGATAAGGGGGAAACCTGACTTGAGGGAGGAGGGAAGAGGAAGGGGAAGAAAGCTACCGTGAGGCACTACTTAAGTTTCCAGCCTAATCCCAGGCTCAGTAGTGTGCATTAAGACAGGGCCACTTCACAGAGCCTGTAAGTCTTCTTCAGCTAGAGAAAGGCTTCCAACATAGCGGAGCAGGGTGCTCAGATACAAGTGGATGTATCTGTTTACTACCTTTATACCCCACCTTTGTCCTCATTGGGGGACCCAAAGTGGTTTACATCATTCTCCTCAGTTTTCTCCTCACAGCAACCCAGTGAGGTAGGCTAGGCTGAGAGTATGTGACTGGCCCAAGGTCACTCCAGCGAGCTTCCAGGGCAGAGCAGGAATTTGAACTGGGCTCTCCCAGATCCTAGTCTGACACTAACAGTGTCATAAGCCCTGGTCCGTCCATCGTCTCCCCCCCACCTTGAAACCCAAACTCCTTGGGGGTAAGGGCCCATCTTGTGTATGCTGCTCTGTGTGGGTCCCAGGTAGGGAAGGCTTTTAAAGGTCATAACCAGCACCTTGAATTGAACTCTGAAGCAGACTGGCCGCCAATGTAGCTGTTTCAACACGGGCAATATATGTCAGCATGGCCCTGTACTGGTGGAATGAGCTCTCGGAGGACGTCAGGGCCCCGCGGGACCTTGTGCAGTTCCGCAGGGCCTGCAAGACGGAGCTCTTCCACCAGGCCTTCGATTAGGGTGCCATCTCCCCAGTATTATGGCCCCCTGGCCCTCAATATCAGTACCAACGTAATAACCAAGAGCCTGGCAAGAACCCAGAGGATGGTGGCAGTTGACCCTTTGGATGCTGTGAGAATGCTACCACCACTTATTAGCACTTAGCACTTACTAGCATCGATGTTTACTAGCACCTATGATTTCATATGTTATATGTGAATGTATTTAAATCTTGTGTTTTAACTTGTCTTGCTGTTTTATATATATGGTGTCCCGTCCCCGTCCCCCGTCCCCCCGTATGCCGCTGTGGTGGCTCAAGTGGTTAAGACGCTGAACTGCAGGCTGTGGAAGGTCAGTAGTTCAGCAGTTCGAGACCCGAGTGTGCCGCATGACGGAGTGAGCTCCCGTCTCTAGTTCCAGCTCCTGCCAACCTAGCAGTTCGAAAGCAAGAAATTGCAAGTAGATAAATAGGTACCACTTTGGTGGGAAGGTAACAGCGTTCCGTGCGCCTTGGTGTTTAGTCATGCCGGCCACATGACCACGGAAACGTCTTCGGACAGCGCTGGCTCTTCGGCTTGGAAACGGAGATGAGCACCGCAACCCTAGAGTCGGATTCGACTGGCTTTCAAGCAAGGGAACCTTTACCTTTACCTATGCCGCTCTGAGCCTGCCCTGGCGGGGAGGGCGGGATATAAATGAAACAAATAAAATAGCATGTTCCTGGTGGGGTAGCCCCAGACAGTAGTAGGACCGCCACATTCTTAACCAGTTGCAGTCAGTGCTCCCTTTAAGCTGTGGAGTCCTGTGAGCAGAAATTCTACTTTGTGAGTTACTGGCACTAAAGCTGTGAGTGAGCGATTTGGCTCCTGCACAAATTAGTTTGCTCTGGAGCCCATCATTCCTGAGCTCAGACAAAAAGGTCTGGGCCGGAGGCTACAGAACTGTGAGCGGGCTCACACTAACTCAGCTTAGAGGGAACACTGGCTACAGTTTCCAGGTTGTCTTCAAGGGCAGCCCCATGCGGAGCACATTGCAGTAATCCAGGCATGAGGTTACAGAAGCGTGGATCCGTACGGCCAAATGGGCCGAGTCTAGATAACGAAAGAAGAGGAATTGGTGGATCAAATGCGACCATCTTTTGGCCGTCAGGCATGTTTTCGGGCAAATTATTCCACTTGGATGAGAAAGACAGATGGAAACAAATGGCCGTTCTCCCTCACAGAACAAAGTTTGAGCCCAGTGGCACCCTTAAGACCAACAAAGTTTTATTCAAGGTATAAGCTTTCGTGTCCCTTGCTTGAGAGAAGATCAAATCAGTCAATCCTAAAAGAAATCAACCCTGACTGTTCCCTGGAAGGCCAGATAATGAAACTGAAACTCAAATACTTTGGCCACCAAATGAGAAGGGAGCACTCACTGGAGAAGAAGACCCTGATGCTGGGAAAGACTGAAGGTCAAAGAAGACGGGGACGGCAAAGGATGAGATGGTTAGACAGTGTCATAGATGCAACGAACATGAAATTGAGCCAACTTCAGAGTACGGCGGAAGACCGGAGGGCCTGGTGGGAGCTGGTCCATGGGGTTGCGAAGAGTCGAACTCGACTGTGCGATTGAACAACAACAACAAAATAAGCTTTCATGTGCGTGCACACATCTGAAGAGGAAAGGCTTGAAGGAGTTGGGTCTGTTTAGCCTGGGAAAGAGAAGGCTTAGAGGGGACACGATGGCAGTCTTCAGCTATTTGTAGGGCTGTCATGTAGAAGATGGAGCAGATCTATTCTCTCTTGCTCCGGATTGCAAGACTAGATCTAACGGGTCGGAATGACAGGGGAGTCGTTACTGGCTAAAAATCAGGAGAAACTCCCTAACTGTCAGAGTGGTTGAGCAGTTGGAACAGTCTACCTCGGGAGGTGGTGGATGCTCCTTCGCTGGACGTTTTCAAGCGGAGGCTGGATGACCATCTTCCGGGTATGTTGCAGGGCTACCTTTCGGCTGTGCGCCTGCAGAGTGCAGGGGGGGTTGGACTAGATGACCTGCAAGGTCCCTTCCAACTCTTAACGTAATATGATTCAAAGGAGCGTGCATTGCACACCAAAGCTTGCACCTTGAATAAAGCTTTGTTGGTCTTAAGGGTGCTGCCGGACTCAGACTTCCTTTTGCTGCTTCAGACCAGCATGGCTGGCCACCTGAACCTATTCTCCCTCAAGGAAGCCTTGACTGTGGGTGAGAAACCACCATCATGCCGGTTAGCTGTGGTTCATGGCTTCTCAGGCTATGTCCAAGCTCCTCCTTTCGTCTCACAAGACTTCTGCCTTGTGCCCTCCCCCTCCAGCTGAGTTCAGCATCTGGACGCGGGAAGCCGGGGCCGGGGGCCTGTCCATTGCCGTGGAGGGTCCAAGCAAGGCAGAGATTGCATTTGAGGACCGGAAGGACGGCTCATGCGGTGTATCCTACATCGTGCAAGAACGTGCAAGAACCCGGTAAGCCGTCGTAACTCAGGGCGGGAGACTTGTTTCTTGATGGGATGCCAATCTGGGCCGACTGTTTTAGCGGAAGGCATAGAAAGGAGGCTGCTGGTGGGGAATGGAGCTGCGCTTAGCGGTGGCCTGGTTCAGGGTTCCCCACCGTCGTGCCCGCGGGCACCGTGGCGCCCACCAGTACTTCTCTTGGCCACCACCAAGTGATACAGAAAGTGGGTGGGCTGATTGTGAGGCGGGGGGCGCTATTGGCTACCTCCGTTCAACTAGGAAAGTGCCTTACTCCGTGTGGTTCCATGTATCGCAAGATGTCACGGCCCCGCTCTACACTGCATTGGTCAGGCTGCACCGGGAGTCTTGTGTGCAGGTCTGGAGGCGTCACTTCGGAAAGGATGTGGGCAAAATGGAGTTGGGTGTAGAGGAGAGTGACGAGGATGATCAGGGGCCGGGAGACCAAGCCCTACGAGGAAAGGCTGAGGGACTTGGGAATGTTGAGTCTGCAGAAGAGGAGGTTGAGGGGGGAGGACAGGACTGCTGTCTTGAAGTATGTGAAGGGCTGTCATGTAGAGGAGGAGGGCAGGGAGCTGTTCCTGTTGGCAGCAGAGGAGAGGACTCGCAGGCATGGGTTTAAATTAAGGGCGGGAAGGTACCAGCTGGATATTAGGGAAAACTTTTTGACAGTTGTGCAAGAGTGGAATGGGCTGCCTGGGGAGGTGGTGAGCTCCCCCCGCCCCCGGCAGCCTTCAAGCAGCGGCTGGAACAACACTTGTCAGGGATGCTCTAGGCCAGTGGTGGCGAACCTTTTAGAGACCGAGTGCCCAAACTGCGACCCAAAACCCACTTATTTATCGCAAAGTGCCAACACGGCAATTGAACCTGAATACTGAGGTTTTACTTTAGAAGAAACAACTCACACATTAACTGAAGGTGGTCCAAACAAAGTAAGGAAAGCAATCCCAAATGCTTTCATTTACTTAAAATTATTTGGCAGAGAATCCGACACTTTAATGATGGTCTGGGCCTGGCTGGGGCGATGGCACGCGTGCCCACAGAGAGGGCTCTGAGTGCCACCTCTGGCCCCCGTGCCATAGGTTCGCCACCACTGCTCTAGGCTGGTCCTGCATCGAGCAGGGGCAGGACCAGATGGCCTGTAGGGGCCAGTTTCCCATTCTGTGATTCTACGATTCCATTCTTCAGGCTTTCCTTCTTCCAGGACGTGTGGGGAGGGAAGTATTCCATTTGTCGCCACCCATGCCTCCTCTAAGCCGTGGAGTCTTGTGAGCAAGAATTCTACTTTGTGAGCGACTGCCATCAAAAGTTGTGAGCGAGCGGTTTGGCTACTGCACAAATGAGCTTGCTCTGGAGACCTCCTTCCCTGAGCGAAGACAAAAATGTGTGAGCTGGAGGCTATAAAGACTTTGCGCTAGCTCACACCGACTCAGCTTAGAGGGAACACCGGTCGCCACCTCCTGTGGAAGCCATTTTGGGGGTGATGGTGCATGCCCACCCCTTCTCAAAATTCCATGTCTCACACAGTGTCCAACAACAGGTCATAGAGGCTGAGGCCTTCCCCCGGTGTTGTCTCCTGGCCGGTGTTCAGAGGTTCCCTTCAGTCACCTTGGCTATTAGCCACTGATAAGTCTGCACCGTTGCTTGAAAGCCCCTGTAGTTGGAGCATCACAAGTGTGAAACGTACACGTGTAGTTGTGCCCCCAGCCTCCCCGCTCACCCCTTCCTCTCTTCCTCCACAGGAGACTACGAAGTTTCAGTGAAGTTCAACGACGAACACATCCCCGACAGCCCCTTCGTGGTGCCGGCCACTTCCACCTCGGACGATGCCCGCCGACTCACTGTTTCTAGTCTTCAGGTGAGGCACTGGGAGAAACCACCCCCTTGCCCCCCTTGGCGGCTGGGCGGAGTGGGCATTGCTGCTCTTCCAGGCTGGCTGTTCCTTCACCCGAGGTTATGGTTTGGCAGTGGGGGTACAAGGTGGCGCTGGATTTGAGAAGGGAACGCACGAGCCAGCCTGTACTGTGCGACAGCTCCGGGGCTGAGTGCCGTTAGTTCTTTAAAAACGCTTTTCATCCGCCTTTCTTCCTCATGGAAATCAAGGCGGCTTGCGATAGAAACAAAATGGAGTACACAAAAACACACACAGAACCGTTTTCTGTGGGGGGGTGGGAGAAGGGAAGAAAGAGCGCGGTCAGCTTAGGACCGGAGGGAGTTGCACACCAGCCTTGGAACAGCGGCGGCGCCCGCTCTGCTGGCCCCGTGGGGGGGATCCGCCTCGGGGTTTTTCTCGTGTCTCGTTTAAAGGCTACCAACAGGCCCCGCCTCTCGTGCCGGGGCTTAAAGATGGAGAGCTGCCCTGAGCCCGTGCCTCCGCCAGCCTCGCTGTTGCTCCTGAAGACCTTTTTCGGCCTCTCGCTTTCTCGGGGCGCTAGTCTGAGCCGTCTGCGCTCTGTTCCCTTCCCCCCCTCGCTTC
>NW_015159911.1:7517-11915 GCF_001447785.1 Gekko japonicus
ATGAGGCTGGGAAAGATTGAAGGTCAAAGAAGACGGGGACGGCAAAGGATGAGATGATTAGACAGTGTCATAGATGTAACGAACATGAAGTTGAGCCAACTTCAGAGGACGGCGGAAGACTGGAAGGCATGATCTGGTCCATGGGGTCGCGAAGAGTCGGACTCGACTGTGTGACTGAACAACAAAAATGACTGCTCTCTTTAAATATCTGAAAGGCTGTCATTTGGAGGAGGGCAAGGAGCTGTTCTAGTTGGCAGCAGAGGAGAGGACCCGAAGTAACAGGTTTAAATTACATGCCGAAAGGTATCGGCTGGATATTAGGAAAAACTCTTTCATGGTCAGAGTGGTTCAGAGGTGGAATCAGCTGCCCAGGGAGGTGGTGAGCGCCCCTTCACTGACAGCTTTCAAGAAGAGGCTGGACGAATATTTGTCAAAGATGCTTTAGGCTGGTCCTGCATTGGTCAGGGGGGTTGGACTAGGTGGTCTGCGTCGCCCCTTCTTCCAACTCTGTGATTCTATGATTCTGTTACCGAACACAGGTTCACCAAATCAATGCATCAAAGTGCAAGTTTACACTATATTCAAACATTCAAACAGCGCCTTGTCAGTTTCACAATCACTAGTCCCAGGGGACTCTAGTAATTCACCCATATGGAATACAATCTTTTTCAAGGACAGTGATATACATACAAGACACAAGGTGCAGTAAATTCCCTTTGTGAGTATAAAACTCTTAAAATAGCAGCATTTTCCTAGGGTCCCATTGGAACCCTTGCAGCAAACATAATAACTTATCTAGGATAAAAACGTACCTGGAAAAATTAGTTTTAAAGACCTTATCTAGTGATTGTAGCAGCATCAGAACTGGGAAAGGAAGCAGCTGGGGCCTTGCAGGCCAGATTGCAACCCTCCGAGGGCCTGATCCGGCACCCGGGCTGCACGTTTGACACCCTCGGTTTAAAATATCCCTTAAAATCATTAACACAATTTAAAATCATTCCAAAAGGGAAAGAAAAAGAGGAGGACCCCCCTATATCTGTATGGCTCTGTTACTTACTACAGAATTTTATCACTTGAACACAAAACTTGGCTATTTTCCTCGAGGTCGTTGGGTTCTCATCTGTGAAGAGTTTCTCCAGCAGGCCTAATCCACGAAAGCTGCTGGTCTATCTAAAAGGGGAGGCATAATCTTATCCCATAGTTCTTCATAAAAAGGGCAACGGGAAAAGATGCGTCTCAGGGATTCCACTTCCACCTGTAGTGCGCGGGCAAAGTCTTTCTGCATTTGGGATCTTTTTCTATCTTGGTATATTGATGAGTGCTATAGTGCCGTATCCCACAGTGGTTCCCTGAACTGCTCCCTCTGAGCTGTGGAATGTTGCGAGCAAAAATTCTACTTCGTGAGCTCTGTTGCGAGCGAGCGATTTGGCCGCTGCATAAATCAGTTTGCTCTGGAGCCCATCCTTCCTGAGCTAAGGCAAGAATGGGTGAACCGGAAGCTAGAAAACTATGAGCTGCCTCACACTAACTCAGCTTAGAGGGAGCATTGGTGCCCTGGGCAGCCTGGAAAGAGAGCTTCCCCTCCTCCTAGATGGGCTCGTTCTTCCATGTTAGAGGCCCTGCCCAGTAATCCACAAATTTTTTTCTCGGGATTCAATTTCCACACTTGCTAATCCTCTGCTAGGCCGGAGGTCCCCAGTCTTTTTGAGCCTGCAGGCACCTTTGGCATTCTGAGATGGTATGGTGGGGGGCAGCCACAAAATGGCTGCCACGGGAGGCGGGGCCAGCCCCAAGAACGGCCCCCCCATGGCTTACTTAGCGGTTTTCCCTCTCTGTTGTGCTGTGGTGGTGGTGGCTGCCAAAGCAACATTTCTAAAAATTATAGACAGTCAATCAAATATCCAATGCCCAGTCAGAACCTTTGCTGGGCAAAAGACCCAGTTAGCCCTGCCTGCATCAGTAGGAACCACGTTGGGGACAACACTCACTCTAAGCCAGGGGTGTCAAACATGCGGCCCGGGGGCCAGATGAGGCCCCTGGAGGGCTTCTGTCAGGCCCGCAGTGGAACTGAACTGGCTTGTCTCCTGCTTCTTTCAGTTCTGCTGCTGCTGCGTCATTGTAGGTTTGCTGCTAACATGCAATCTTGAGTGTGCTGTTCAGGTGTGTAACAGCACAGACATTTTGATGCAATAATTCAGAGCAAGAGGCATCAGACACTGTTAAATAAACAAAATATTGCAAGAGTGCTCATGTTTTAAGCGTGTTTCTATTTTAAGTAAAAAAAAACCTTTGTGTTTGTGTCCTTCATAAAGTTTATGTCTCCGCTACCTGGCATTACATTTTATGACACACACAGCCCGGCCCAACAAGGTCTCATTTATGCCAGGATCCGGCCCTCATAACAAACGAGTTCGACAGCCCTGCTCTAAGCTGCGGAGTCTTGTGAGCAAAAATTCTACTTTGTGAGCCGCTGGCATTAAAGCTGCGAGCGAGCGATTTGGCTGCTGCATCAATCAGTTTGCTCCGGAGCCCCTCCTCCATGAGCGAAGAAAAAAATGTGTGAGCCGGAGGCTAAAAAACTGTGAGCTGGCTCACACTAACTCAGGCTTAGAGGGAACATTGGTTGGGGACCCCCGATCTCGGCATTGATTCAGCGTCTCAGAGGCCGCTTCTGGAAAGCAGAATGTGATTGGCGTGAAGCCGGCGCAGGTCTCCAGGCAGACAAACATAGGGCACTACTGTTGCCTGGTCCTCCTCCTGCTTTCCCCACCTCTCCTTGACGGAAGAGCATAGGATTGCTCATTCATATCCTGGGGGACCCAAAGCGACTTAACATCATCCTCTTCTCCTCCGTTTTGTCCTCACAGAATCATAGAGTTGGAAGGGACCTCCAGGGGTCATCTAGTCCAACCCACTGCACAAGGCAGGGAATTCACGGATACCTCCCCGCGCGCGCACACACACACACCCCCGGTGGCTTTTGTTCTATGCCCAGAAGATGACCAATTTTTCTCGTAGCCTGGAGAAAAATTGCTTCCTGACCCCAAAGTGGCGACTGGCATTTCCCTGGGCATGTAAGAAAGGGCCATGAGAACTAAGCACTGAGGCAACCCTCCCTGCCCTCCCTCTCAGGATCTGCCTCAGTTCACAGAACCAGCATGGCTGTCAGAGGGCCATCCAGCCTCTGCTTGAAAACCTCCCAAGAAGGAGAGCTCACCACCAGTGTTCCCTCTAAGCTGAGTTAGTGTGAGCTAGCTCACAGTTTTTTAGCCTCCAGCTCACACATTTTTCTCTTAGCTCAGGAAAGATGGCTCCAGAGGAAACTGATCCATGCAGTAGCCAAATTGCTCACTCACAACTTTAATGCCAGTAGCTCACAAAGTAGAATTTTTGCTCACAAGACTCCACAGCTTAGAGGGAACATTGCTCACCACCTCCCGAGGAAGCCTGTTCCACTGAATGAGGACCCGCTCTGTCAGGAAGTTCTTCCTCATGTTTAGCAAAAAACTCTTTTGATTTAATTTAAAACCCATTGGTTCTGGGGCAACAGAAAACAGCTCCGTCCCACCCTCTATAGGGCAGCCCTTCAAGTAGTTGAAGAACAACAACCCTGTGAGGTAGATTAGGCTGAGAGTGACTGGCCCAATGTCAGCCAGTGAGCTTCCACGGTAGAGTGAAGACTTGAACCTGGGGCCCTCCAGGTTCTAGCCTGACGCCCGACACCTGAGCCACAGCATCGCAGTGGCTGATAGCACAAATGTGGCCATCCAGAGCCCCCGTAGTGCAGCCACGTAGTTACCGATTCAGTCCACAGAGCAAAAGAGGATATTGGGGGGGGGGAGTAAGCGCTAGGCCAACCGAGAGGCAGTCCCGACCTCCGCCCATTTCCTGCTGGCTCGAAAGCCCTCCTATAGCATGAGCTTTGTTTGTTCAGAGAGTCTGTGGTGGATACGGAAAGAGGTGGGAGGGTCGGCTGCTCTGGGGGAGCGGAAGGAATCAGAAACAGTCGCCTTCCCTGCACTGGTTTCAGCTCCAGGGGATTTGGTTCCCTGGTGTTACCAAAGTCTGCCCTTGGCAGGGACTTAAAGATGCAGTCCCCTCCGTGCGGCTTCAGAATAGGGCCTGTGGCCATTCCCGCAGGCCGCTCTGTCCAATTTGTTTCCCGCGTGGATGGTGAAAGGCTTCTTGCCGTCCTGCTTATGGGCTACAGAGCAGGGCCGGGGTCTCCAACCTGGTGCCCAGGAGCAATGTTCCCTCTAAGCTGAGTTAGTGTGAGCTAGCACACAGTTTTTTTTAATCTCCACCTCGCACATTTTTGCCTTGGCTCAGGAAGGGAGGGCTCCAGAGCCAACTTATCTATGCCGCAGCCAAATCGCTCGCTCACAACTTGAATGCCAG
>NW_015159911.1:12864-18580 GCF_001447785.1 Gekko japonicus
CTTAGCACGTGGCTGCCCCGTTTGCACAAAGCTGGGAAAGACGGAGGGCTCTACCAATCGCGTCCCCACAGCTTCCCAGCCTTGCTCACTATCAGTACTGGAATCCTAAGATCCCACATCTCGGTCCATTCATAAAGAGCCAATTGCAGGCGTTTACAGCCTCAGTTTGCCTGTGCAGTGAAGGGAGAGGGCATTTAATCCTTTCTCCTTGCCTTGGCTTTGCTGTTGAAACAGGGCTCCCCGCTTTGCCATCACTTTCAGAGGGGAAAGTATGGCTTTAGAAGAACGTACACTTCCTTCTTTAAATACTAGTAACAGAGCAGAGGTTTGAAATAGCGAAGCTGAGTGGGAGTTCAGGGGTTAAACCTGCTCTCCCTTCCCCGCGTGGCACCTAGACAAATTGAGGCTGCCAAAGCCTGCAGCTTACATTTTTATAGAAGGAAATATGATCTGTTTGAAACCTGAGTTAGCTAGGAAGGGCCGAGTCAGCAAGGTGTGAGCTGAATGCTGGGGAGGGAGCGTTATAGGTTTTCTCTAAAATTCAGGTTTTTCCCTCCCAAGACTTGGGTCAGACCTGGGTCTAAATGTTGCAGTTTCTAGCATGACCCTAAGTACCTTAACTTGGCCTGCAAGGGTTTGTCAGCCTGTTAAATTGTATTTAGGCATATGCTGTGTTGCGTTGATGCTAAGTTGCAGAGAGACTTTGGTAACTTTGCCAATGCCTGGTGTTCCCCATATTCTCCTTTGACTTCTCGACATCCCTTCCGCTTGCTGCCATCTCGCCTCTTAAACCTCCCCTTTCTCCTCCCGGGTCTCCCCTCAGACAAGTACGCAGTCCGCTTTATCCCCCGCGAGAACGGCATCTACTCCGTCGACGTCAAGTTCAACGGCAGCCACATCCCCGGCAGCCCCTTCAAGATCCGTGTCGGGGAGGTGGGCCAGACCGGAGACCCAGGGATGGTTTCTGCCTATGGCCCCGGCTTGGAGGGCGGTGTGACAGGTGAGGGCCGAGGAAACGGGAGCAGGAGGCCGGCATCCAAAACACCAAAGCGGGGCGAGCTAGTCCGTCTCACCCTGGATTCCGGCCCATCTCCTCCCCTGCAGGGAATCCCGCTGAGTTCATCGTCAACACCACCAACGCGGGTCCTGGGGCGCTGGCGGTCACCATCGACGGTCCCTCTAAGGTGAAGATGGACTGCCTGGAGTGTCCGGAAGGCTACAAGGTCATCTACACACCCATGGCACCGGGCAGCTACCTCATCTCCATTAAGTATGGCGGCCCGTACCACATCGCCGGCAGCCCCTTCAAGGCCAAAATCACAGGTAAGTGCCGTGCGGGTCTCAGCTGGGGGCTCTCCTAGGACATTGGCCTTCTTAGAGAACCCGGGAGCCCAAGGGGGTAGGGTTCCCATTTGCCCGCTTGAGGCGAGAGATATCCAGGGCGCCGGCAGCACTTGCCCTACAGTGCCCGGCTGATGGGCGCGCAGAAATTGGGGCCGAAGTAGGTGGCCGTAGTCATCCTGGGAAGAAAAATCCAAAGGAAAGAGGAGGCCTCCTCCATTGTAGAAAGTTCCGCCCATGTTAGCCATTACTGGAAACTCTATGGTCAGAACTTCCTGTGAGTGGCGGAGGCCTAGTTTTTCTCCTGGGACGCTTCCTCCCCACCACCGCAACCCTTCCACCAGTTGCCAGGAACTGCCTGGACAGCCCTCGCCAAGGACCGCCATTCCATGTTGGTCTAGGGGCGGTGGTCTTGAACGGATGCAGGCGGGGCAGAAGGCATTTTGGCCCAGGGCTCATCTCGAGCCAGTTTGGTTAAAAGCGCAGACTCTTAATCTGGGAGAACTGGGTTAAATTCCCCACTCCTCCACATGCCGCTGCTGCTGTGAACTTGGGTCAGCCACAAGTCCTCTCAGAGCTGGTTCTCTCAAGGGCAGTTCTCCGGAGAGCTCTCTCAGCCCCACCTACCTCACAGGCAGCGTTCCCTCGAAGCTGAGTGAGTGTGAGCCAGCTCACTGTTTCTTAGCCTCCAGCTCATATGTTTTTGTCTTCGCTCAGGAAGGGTGGCTCCAGAGCAAACTAGTCTATGCAGCACTCACAATTTGAGTGCCCGTAGCTCGCAAAGTAGAATTTTTGCTCACAGGACTCCACAGCTTAAGAAGAAGAAATTGGATTTATACCCCGCCCTTCACTCCCCAAAGGAGTCTCAGAGCGGCTTACAAACTCCTTTCCCTTCCCCTCCCCACAACAGACACCCTGTGAGGTAAAAGAAGAAGAAGAGGAGATGGGATTTATACCCTACCCTTCACTACCCAAAGGAGTCCCAGAGCGGCTCACAATCTCCTTTCCCTTCCCCTCCCCACAACAGACACCCTGTGAGGGAGGCGGGGCTGAGAGAGCACTTTTGATGACTGCCCTTGAGAGAACAGCTCTGAGAGAGCTTGTGACTGAAGAAGAGGAGATCGGATTTATAAACCTGCCCTTCACTACCCAAAGGAGTCTCAGAGCGGCTTACAGACTCCTTTCCTTTCCCCACAACAGACCCCCTGTGAGGCAGGCGGGGCTGAGAGAGCTCTGACAGAAACTGCTCTTTTTCAAGAACAGCTGTGCCAGAACTACGGTGCAAGTGGAAGAGTGGGGAATCACTCCCAGATTAGAGTCCGCACACTTAACCACTACACCAAACTGGCTTAGAGGAGGGAGCATTGCTCATGGTGAGCCTGTTGTGTGGAGGGGAAGGGAAAGGATACTGATAAGCCGCTCTGAGACTCCCTTCAGGTAGTGGGCGGAGTATAAATGCAGCCTCTCTTCTCCTCCTTCGGTGCTGACGTCACCTCCCTCCCTCCCTCCCGCAGGTGCCCGCCTGGTCAGCAGTCACAGCCTCCACGAGACGTCCTCCGTCTTCATGGACAGCATCCCCAAGGCCGAAGGAGCGGCGCCCAAGTTTGCCTCCGATGTCAGCAAAGTGGTGGCCAAGGGGCTGGGCCTCAACAAGGGCTTTGTGGGACAGAAGAACTCCTTCACGGTGGATGGCAGCAAAGCAGGTCGGTCGGCTCCTCTTGTCGCCTTTGCGTTCTTTAGGACACCAAAATGAAGTTTCTAGTCCTTGGTGATCAGCAGAGCTTTAGAAAGGTCGGGGTCCAGGTCGGGGGTCCCCAGCGTTGTGCCCGTAGGTATCACGGCGCACCTTTCCCGGAGCCCGCCAAGTTGTTGTAGGAAGTGGGCCCCACTTTGGCCGATAAGGCTTCTGATTGGCTGAGATTTTTTTCTAAAAAAAATTGCTTTGGCGGCGGCTGCCACCACACCTGGAGAATTTTCACAGCTCGACCGTCGGTGAGCTGTGTATATGAAAGAACAACATGTCCGTTTCAAAAGGCTTCCTGTTAAAACAGCACAGTTCGATTTAAGTCCAGGAGCGCCTTAGGGTCCAAGAAGGTTTTCAAGTCATAGGAACACAAGAGAAGCCATGTTGGAGCAGGCCAACGGCCCATCCAGTCCAACACTTTGTGTCCCACAGCGGCCAAAACCCAGGGGCCATCAGGAGGTCCACCAGTGGGGCCAGAACTCCAGAAGCCCTCCCACTCTTGCCCCCCACCCCCAAGCACCAAGAAGACAGAGCATCACTGCCCCAGACATAAGAACATAAGAGAAGCCATGTTGGAGCAGGGCAACGGCCCATCCAGTCCAACACTCTGTGTCCCACAGCGGCCAAAACCCAGGGGGCCATCAGGAGGTCCACCAAGCGGGTCCAGAACTCCAGGAGCCCTCCCACTGTTGCCCCCCCAAGCACCAAGAAGACAGAGCATCACTGCCCCAGACATAAGAACATAAGAGAAGCCATGTTGGAGCAGGGCAACGGCCCATCCAGTCCAACACTCTGTGTCCCACAGCGGCCAAAACCCAGGGGGCCATCAGGAGGTCCACCAAGCGGGTCCAGAACTCCAGGAGCCCTCCCACTGTTGCCCCCCCAAGCACCAAGAAGACAGAGCATCGCTGCCCCAGACATAAGAACATAAGATAAGCCATGTTGGATCAGGCCAATGGCCCATCCAGTCCAACACTCTGTGTCACACAGGGGCCAAAACCCAGGTACCCTCATGAGATCCACCAGCAGGGCTAGAACACCAGAAGCCTTCCCAGCGTTGCTCTCCAGGCACCAAGCATCTTTGCCCCAGAGCCCCTATCTATACCTTGTGGCTAACAGCCACTGATTGGACCTCTGCTCCATATGCTTATCTAATTCCCTTTTGAAGCCGTCCATGCTTGTAGCTGCCACCACTTCCTGTGGCAGTGGATTCCATGTGTTCATCACTCTTCGGGTGAAGATGAGAAGAGGACCCAGCCCTGCAGCACAACCTGTTTATTTGAACCTGACCATGATATAAAAAATGCTCCGAGCATTCACCAAGAACGGCAGTGTACCTGTGGCGTCCTCTCTTTTCGGAGGACTGGTTTTCCCTTTAACTGTGCTCTTTGCTTTATTAAACTGGGTAGATTCGGCTGCCACCAGGAATTTAAGGATTTCCAAACCTTCTCTCTGTTCCTCTTTCTGGTAAAGTAACCCAGGGTCTAGGCTTTTTAGGGATCCATGTGGTCTTGAGGAAGGATTGAATTCAGTTCTGGGATAACTTAAACAAAAGATGATTTATTGAACTAAGAACAAAATATGAGTTTGGTAATTCTGTAACTGTTTAGGATAAAGGGACTTGTAAATATGTTGTTCAAATGTATGACACACACAGCCTTTTTTCCTTTACTTTTGTTTGTTTGACACTCAGTTCCAACATTAACAGGGTTCGCTCTTTCCTTTAGAGTCAGCCACTCAGGCTCAGGACCTATATATTGCCCTCTTTGAGAGCTCACACAGAACTCTAATAACCCTCACTGACTGAACACCAACTGAACACTTCCAACTAACTTTCATAACTGTCATAACTAACACACTGACACACCCACACAGATTCACTTCAAAAATTCCTCCCACATTCTCTCATCCTCCAATCACAGCACACTTGTCTCTCTCAGTCACTCTACTCTGCATTCACTGCACTGCAACCAAACATTTAAAGAGACACACACACTCTTAAAACAAGGAATCGTACCATACCCAATTAAGAAAGAGACGTCTCTTGACCATCACCCGAAGACCCCCAAAGGGCGTTTGGGAGATGGTGCTGAACAACAGAACCTGTTGTTGTTGTTGTTCAGTCGCACAGTCAAGTCCGACTCTTTGCGACCCCGTGGACCAGATCATGCCAGGCCTTCCGGTCTTCCGCCGTCCTCTGAAGTTTGCTCAACTTCATGTTCGTTGCATCTATGACACTGTCTAACCATCTCATCCTTTGCCGTCCCCGTCTTCTTTGACCTTCAATCTTTCCCAGCATCAGGGTCTTCTCCAGTGAGTGCTCCCTTCTCATTTGGTGGCCAAAGTATTTGAGCTTCAGTTTCATTATCTGGCCTTCCAGGGAACAGTCAGGGTTGATTTCTTTGAGGATTGACTGATTTGATCTCCTTGCAGTCCAAGGAACTCTCAAGAGTCTTCTCCAGCACCATAGTTCAAAAGAATCTATTCTTCGGCGCTCGGCCTTCCTTATAGTCCAACTCTCGCAGCCATACATGACTACTGGGAATACCATTGCTTGGACCATGCAGACTTTTGTTGGCAGGGTGATGTCTCTACTTTTTATCATGCTGTTGAGGTTCGCCATCGCTTTCC
>NW_015159911.1:19676-24120 GCF_001447785.1 Gekko japonicus
CCCGTGCCTTAGGCCCCGCCCCCCCTCCCGCCTCGTCATCACACCGCCCCTCCCGAGGCCCCCCGCTCTGTAGCGCCATTGACGCCTCCCACCGGAGACGCCGCCTCTCGGCTGGGGCCGCGTGTTTGCGTGCCAGTGAGGCTGGCGATGGGGGTGGGGGGGGAACCAGGTTACCCTTAAAGTAAGCAAAGGGGTGGGTGGGTCAGAATTTCCTGTGGATCTGTTTACATGCCGCCGCACTAACTCCCCCCACCCAGTTGGTCAGGGACTTCCTCTCCTCCCCTCGGAAGGGGAGGGGCAGGGGTGACCACACACTTCTTTCCTTGCCAAAGCACTGCCTTCCGTGCCCGTGGGACTGAATCTATGTGCCCCCCCCCCCCCGGCGCCCGCCCGCTTGCCTGGAAAGGGGCCTTAGCCCGCCAACGGGGCATCTGGATACCGCGTATATGTTCCGGTGCCATCCACTGCTTCCGAGAAACCACTGCCCCCGGTGGGACGGCAGACGGCACCCCCACCACCACCTTCTCGTCTCGAGCTCTCCTCCTTCCTCTCCTCGAGAAGGAAGCTCTCTCCGTAACCAGCGGCGGGAGCTGCCGCCGCGTCTCCTCGCTTTGCCGGTTTGTAACCAAAACCTTGTTTAGTCCTTCCGAGCCTGAAGTGTGGCTGTTGGGCACAGCGGCCGGGCCCTTTTCTCTGACGAGGGAAGGAAATAAAGTTCTGCTTCAAATGGCTCCTGGTTGTCTCGTTTTGTCTTTTCTTCTGCGGGGGCCAGTCTGACTTCGCTTGGAGCAGCGTGTGTGTGTGTTCCAGAACGGGGGAAGAGCCCCTCCGCTTGGCATGCAGAAGGTCCCAGGTTCAAGCCCCGGCATCTCCAGTTCAAAGGACCAAGCAGGAGGGGATGAGAAAGACCTTGACCCCGAGACCCTGGCTCCGTGGCAGAGCCTCTGCTTGGCATGCAGAAGGTCCCAGGTTCTAGTCCCCAGCATCTCCAGTTCAAATGACGAGGCAGGAGGGTATGGGAAAGACCTTGACCTGAGACCCTGGCTCAGTGGCAGAGCCTCTGCTTGGCATGCAGAAGGTCCCAGGTCCAATCCCCGGCATCTCCAGTTAAAAGGACCAGGCAGGAGGTGATGTGAAAGACCTCTGCCTGAGACCCTGGAGCGCCAGTGTTCCCTCTAAGCTGTGGCGTCTTGTGAGCAAAATTCTACTTTGTGAGCTACTGGTATGAAAGTTGTGAGCGAGCGATTCGGCTGCTGCATAAATGAGTTGGCTCTGGAGCCCTCCTTCCTGAGCCAAGCCAAAAAAAAATGTGTCAACTGGAGTCTAAAAAACTGTGCGCTAGCTCAGAGTAACTCAGCTTAGAGGGAACACTGCCTGGCCAATGAATGCCAGTCGTAGGGGAGGACCGTTGCGTTCTTGACTTGGCTGTGGCCACTTTAGGGTTTTCTGGCTGGCCAGTGCTAAGAAGGGGATGCCGAAGCAGGCGGTCGGTTCCAGCACGGCTCCTCTTCTGATACTAATGAAGAGTATCGGGATTGAGAAAGAGGCAGGTCCAGCAGAGGAATGAATAGTGCGAGTCCCCATCAATTCAGACAGTTGAGTCCAGTAGTCTCTGACCCTTCCCCACATTCCTGGGTACCTGCTTCTTGCATGGGGGGGTGCAGTAGGTTTGAAGAGAAGGCTCCTATCCAGCTTCCTCTGTCCTTGGAATATGTGTTGCCCTTAGGTCTTTCTCCCCTACTCCAATCAAGCTGGGTATAGTGAAGGGCGGGGTATAAATCGAATTTCCTCCTCTTCTTGTATCGGACAAAAGTCAGCTTTGCTTCTTGAAAGCTCACACCTTGAAAACCCTGGTTAGTCTCTTAGTTGTGACTGAACTTGAATCTCGCTGTCGGTAGGGATGGAACTGAAAGGGGGACGAGTTGAAAGATTCACTGCGCTTCCGTAATGCAAAGAAATGAGCCCTGGCTTGATTCGGGATTAGAACTCACAACTCTGCTTTTTCAACATGGGGATCTTTCCAAAGATTTGTCTTCCTCCGGCGGTCCGCAGGGGATTAAGGACTGAAGACTTGGCTTACTCAACAAAGAACACTACTGAGATGCTTGGGGGGGGGTAATGGCGCTGACTCATCTGGGTTATTCCTGCTACAAAAAAAACCCCTGGGTTTTGACAACAAACAAGGTAAACAGAATAATAAGAAGCAAAAGGTGGGTGTGGCTGGATGACCACACTTCTGGTAACATGGGGGTGCGGCCTAATGTGCTAATGAGCTGTACTATCAGGGGTGTAGCCTAATGTGCTAATGAGTTTCTGCTGTTGGGTATGGCTTATTATATTAATGAGTTCCTGTTGGGCTTTTTCTACAAAAGGAAGTCCAGGGTTGCTGTGCAGAGGCATGGCAAACCGCCGCTGTATGCCTTTTGGATTTGGGGGGGGGGGAGTGTGGCAGACGACCCCTACCCCAAGAGCGGCTTTTACGCGAATCCTGAGTACAGAGATTGAATCATGCTAGATGGAATGTTTTTTGGATAATAAATCACTCAAGATGGAGATTAAATGTACAACTGTTGAAAAATGTACAATTTGTGGAGTATGTTAAAGAGGAAATGAAGTACTTTCAGCAAAATATGAACATGGAAACATCAATGAGAACTGTCTGGGATACAAGTAAAGCATATTTTAGAGGACTCGCAATTAGATTTGTGGCTAGACAAAGGCTAGAAAAGAGAAAACACTACCAAGAATCTTGGATGCATTGAAGAAAAATAACGGCAATTTAAAAACAGTCCCTTCAAATGAAAATTTAAAAGCTAAAATTAAAGTCCTTTAACACCAGCTTAACCTCTGTTGCTTTTGGAAGAAATGGCTAAAAATATGAAACTGCTAAACAGAACTATTTTGAGCACGCAAATAAATCACGGCGATGGCTAGCCTACAAGCTTAGAAAGGAAAGAGAAAAGAGATCGATCCATTCTTTATATGATGATGAGGAGAAGATATTTCAGAAAGAAGAACTGAAGAAAACTGTGCAAAACAAAAGCAATATATACAAAAACAGGAGCTCCCTATATTATCTGAAGAGAATAGGAAATATGCTTAATGACCCCATCACGATAATGGAAATCATGGAAGTTATACAAAAGCAAAATATGGTAAAAGAGCCGGGCCCAGATGGGATACCCACAGAATACGCCGGAAGATACTGTCCTTTTACCATACAAGAATATGATTACAACAGTTATGGAAGAGGGGCTTTTGCCTGAATCTTGGATGGAAGCAACTATTTCATTGATACATAAAGAAGAAACAGTTCCAAAGGAAGTTAAGAATTATCGACTATATCCTTGCTCAACTGTGATTATAAAACGTTCGCATCAGTCTTTGCCACAAGATTGAAAAAAGTACTATCAGAACCTATACATCAAGACCAAACAGGATTTCTACCAAAAAGGCAATTAAGGAACAATGTTAGAATGGTTCTAGATATATTAGAATACTACAAAGCTCATCCTGAGAAACAGATGGACCTAGTATTTTTGGATGCGGAAAAAGCTTTTGATAATGTTGGAAATTTCTTATGGGATAGATGAAGGGAAATGAAATTTGGGCCTGATTTTATAAGAGTAGTTGGAGCCATCTATACTAAACAGAAAGCGGGGATAGCTGTAAGTGATGACTTGACAAATATTATTTGGATTGAGAAAGGGACAAGTCAAGGGTGCCCTTTGTCACCTCTTCTATTTATCCTAACTTTGGAAGTTTTGACAAGAGCTCTTAGGAAAGACCCCGCAATCAAAGGAGCCTCAGTTAAGGATCACAAGTTATAAGTGTTTGCAGATGATCTTGTATTTATCTTGGAAGACCCAGCGGACTATAGAATATTTGTTGAACAACATTAAAGAGTATGGAGAAATGGCTGGGATGAAAATAAATTACCAAAAGACAAAGGTTATAACAAAGAATAGGACAGAATTAATTAATCTAACAGGTTTTCAGTTGGAGAAAAAGAGTTAAATATTTGGGAATAAATTTAATTCCAAAGTGTAGTTCTTTGGTGAAGGATAATTGTCTGAAATTGCTTCAAGAAGTTAAGAAAGATCTAGAAAGATGGAAAGATCTTCATTTATTCCTGATGGGAAGCATTGCAACTCTGGAAATGAATATATTGCCATGTATGATTTTTTTATATACCAAACTATCCCTGTCTGTATTAATCACTCTTTTTTTGAAGATATAAATAAACAAATATCTAAATTTATCTGGCAAGGGAAAAAACCAAGAATTAAGTTGAAGGCATTTCAAGACTTTAAAGAAAATGTGGGTTTTGCTCTACCGGATTGGGAGACATATTATAGAGTGGCCTGCCTGATATGGATGAGAGATTGGGTTTTGTTGGGAAATCAAAGACTTTTAGCTTTAAAGGGACATGATTTAAAGTTAG
>NW_015159912.1:0-1797 GCF_001447785.1 Gekko japonicus
TTTTTTTCTGGAAGTGAGCTCACGGCGACCGTGAGGCCCCCCTATTTCCCCAGCCCCCAAACAACCAGCAAATGCCACGCGTGGCCTCTCAAACTTATGTAAATCCAGACAAGAACTGGAACAACCCCCCCATGGAGCCAGTTTGGTACAGTGAGAGCCAGTTTGGTGTAGTGGTTAAGTGCGCGCACTCCAATCTGGGAGAACCGGGTTTGATTCCCCACTCCTCTACTTGCACCTGGCTGGCTGACCTTGGGCAAGCCATAGTTCTGTCAGAGCTGTTCTTGAAATGTGTCAGAGTTCTCTCAGCCCCACCCACCTCACAGGGTGTCTGTTGTGGGGAGGGGAAGGGAAAGGAGTTTGTAAGCCACCCTGAGACACCTTTGGGTAGTGAAGGGTGGGGTATAAAACCAATCTCTTCTTCAGTTCTTCTTCTTCTTCTATTACTGTGAGGCTATCAAACAGACAGGCACATTAATGAGCCCGATTCTGTTTCTCACTGAGGGCCGGTTCTTAGGGCTGGAGTAGGCCGGGCCATTAAAACAGCCCAGGAACAAGGTGAGGGGTGGGCCACTCGGGTTTGGATCCAACCGGCACCACATTCCTTGCTGAGCCCCTCCTCCTCATAGGCGTAATCTTCGTGGGGGCGGCGGGGCTTCCGCCCCCGCCGAAATTTTCAGGAAGCTACTCAGCCTCCCCCGGGAGCCACCCTTGCTCCTAGCAAAGCAATGCCTCTGGCCATCCAGTCCAACACTCTTTATCCCACAGTGGCCAGAAATACCAGTGCCATCAGGAGGTCCAGCAGTGGGGCCAGGACACTAGAAGCCCTCCCACTGTTGCCCCCCCCCCCAAGCTCCAAGGAGACAGAGCATCACTGCCCCAGAGACAAGAACATAAGGGAAGCCATCTGTCAAAGATGGGCGAGTGGGCATCAACATGGCAAATGGGGTTCAATGTCGCCAAGTGCAAGGTGATGCACATTGGAGCCAAAAATCCTAAATATAAATACATGTTGATGGGGTCTGACACTCCAAGGGGATCTGTCAAGGATGGGCGAGTGGGCGTCAACATGGCAAATGGGGTTCAATGTGGCCAAGTGCAAGGTGATGCACATTGGAGCCAAAAATCCTAAATATAAATACACGTTGATGGGGTCTGAACTGGCAGAGACTGAGCAAGAGAGAGATCTTGGAGTTGTAGTAGATAACTCACTGAAAATGTCGAGACAGTGTGTGACTGCAATAAAGAAGGCCAATGCTATGCTGGGGATTATTAGGAAGGGTATTGAAAACAGATCAGCCAATATCATAATGCCCCTATATAAATCAATGGTGAGACCTCATTTGGAATACTGTGTGCAGTTCTGGGCACCACACCTTAAAAAGGATATTATAGCTTTGGAAAAAGTGCAGAAAAGGGCAACTCAAATGATAAAAGGGTTGGAACACTTTCCCTATGAGGAAAGGTTAAGGCGCTTAGGGCTCTTTAGCTTGGAGAAAAGACGACTGAGGGGTGACATGATCGAGGTTTATAAGATTATGCATGGGAAAGAGCAGGTAAAGAAAGAGGTACTTTTCTCCCTTTCTCACAATACAAGAACCCGTGGGCACTCCATGAAATTGCTGAGCGGTCGGGTTAGAACGGATAAAAGGAAGTACTTCTTCACCCAAAGAGTGATTAACACATGGAATTCACTGCCACAGGAAGTGGTGGGTGCTACAAGCATGGACGGCTTCAAAAGGGAATTAGATAAGCATATGGAGCAGAGGTCCATCAGTGGCTATTAGCCACAAGGTATAG
>NW_015159912.1:4514-7488 GCF_001447785.1 Gekko japonicus
ACTGACCAAGAGAGAGATCTTGGAGTTGTAGTAGATAACTCAATGAAAATGTCGAGACAGTGTGCAACTGCAATAAAAAAGGCCAACATAATGCTGGGAATTATTAGGAAGGGAATTGAAAACAATCAGCCAGTATCATAATGCCCCTGTATAAATCAATGCAGTCACCGAAAGGGGGTGAAGTTCCTGGCCCTAGCAGCAAACGGGATGGAAACCAAAAGTGGTAAAAGTGCTAGATAGGGGAAGATTACATGCCTACTCTTCTTAGTTAAGATCCAACTGTACTTAGTTTCTGCTACGCCGCTTGTTCGGAGAATTTCTGTAGACTGTTTTTTTATTTTCCCCTCAAATCTCACTAAGGTGTTATGTTGTATTCTACCTTGTTATGCCAATAAAGGTTGTTTGTGTGTGTGTATATAAATCAATGGTGCAACCTCTTTTGGAGTACTGTGTACAGTTCTGGTCACTACACCTCAAAAAGTATATTATAGCATTGGGGAAAGTGCAGAAAAAGGCAACTAGAATGATCAGAGGGTCGAAACGCTCTACGAAGAAAGGTTAAAACGCTTGGAGAAATGACGGCTGAGGGGTGACATGATGGAGGTTTATAAAATTATGAATGGGATAGAGCAGGTGGAGAAAGAAGTGATGCACATTGGAGCCAAAAATCCTAAATATAAATACACATTGATGGGGTTTGAACTGGCAGACACTGACCAAGAGAGAGATCTTGGAGTCGTAGTAGATAACTCAATGAAAATGTGGAGACAGTGTGTGACTGCAATAAAGAAGGCCAACGCTATGCTGGGGATTATTAGGAAGGGAACTGAAAACAAACCGGCCAGTATCATCATGCCCCTGCATAAATCGATGGTGCGACCTCATTTGGAGTACTCTGGACAGGACTGGGCACCACACCTCAGAAAGGATATTATACCATTGGAAAAAGGGCAACTCGAATGATAAAAGGGTTGGAACTCGAATGATCAAAGGGTTGGAACACTTTCCCTATGAGGAAAGGTTAAAGCGCTTGGGGCTCTTTAGCTCGGAGAAACGATGGCTGAGGGGGTGACATGATCAAGGTTTATAAGATTATGCATGGGATAGAGCAGGTCGAGAAAGAAGTCCTTTTCTCCCTTTCTCACAATATGAGGCCTCGTGGGCACTCCATGAAATGGCTGAGCAGTTGGGTTAGAACGGATAAAAGGAAGTCCTTCTTCACCCAAAGAGTGATTAACACGTGGAACTCACTGCCACAGGAGGTGGCGGCGGCTACAAGCATGGGCGCCTTCAAGAGGGAATTGGATAAACATGTGGAGCAGAGGTCCATCCGTGGCTGTTAGCCACAAGGTCTAGATAGGAACTCTTGGTCTGGGGCAAGGGATGCTCTGTATTCTTGGTGCTTGGGGGGGGGGGTGTCAACAGTGGGAGGGCTCCTAGTGTCCTGGCCCCACTGCTGGACATCCTGATGGCACCTGGTATTTCTGGCCACTGTGTGACACACAGTGTTGGACTGGATGGGCCATTGGCCTGATCCAACATTGGCTTCTCTGATGTTCTTATGGTGTCTGGGGGATGGGACAAACCTAGTTGAGGTTCACAAGTGTAAAAAAAAAGAGAGAGAGATAGGTGCTAGAATTTATTACCTTCTCAGGGTTAATGAACAAAGAAAACGCAGACCGGGAGCCTTTGAAAACTGCACTTAATGTATCTTTTGGCCTTCATCCAGGTTGGGGGGAGGGGGTCAAAGTCTGTGATTCTGTAGCGAAACTGCTGAGTTGAGCATTCCTCTTGGACAGGTGCCAGAAAGGCACTCTGAAGGATTGGTCCCCCACGTGGCACGCCCAAGACAGCGCTGGCTCAGCTCTGTTCATGAGCTCTGGCATCACACGATGGACTCTAATCTGGGAGAACCAGGGTTGTTTCCCCACGCCTCCACTTGCACCTGCTGGATGACCTTGGGCAAGCCACAGTTCTGATAAGAGCTGTCCTTGAAAAAGAGCCGTTTCTGTCAAGAGCTCTCTCATCCCCACCTGCCTCACAGGGTGTCTGTTGTGGGGAGGGGAAGGGAAAGGAGATTGTGAGCTGCTCTGAGACTCCTTTGGGTAGTGAAGGGCGGGGTATAAATCCAATCTCGTCTCTTCTTCCTCTTTAGGGTGGGAAATTCCTAGAGATCGGGGAGTGGGGGCAAGGGAGGGTGAGATGTAGGGAGGGAACTCAGTAGGGATTATATGGGGAGGGACAGTCCTTCATATACGTGGTTCGTCTTAACCTATGAAGCCTACACGCTCAACATCTCTCTCCCCCCCTCCCCCAGCAAATCAATGAAATTATTTTATTAAGGACGCATACCAGAAAATAGAGGGAACTTAGCAGGGTATAAATCTATAGAGCAGGGGTGTCAAACATGCAGCCTGGTGGCCAAATCAGGCCCTCGGAGGGCTTCCATCATTTATGTCAGACCTGGCCCTCATAACAAATGAGTTCGACACCCCTGCTATAGAGTACCCACCAAAGCGTCCATTTTCTCTAGGGGGCATGAAAATGAGGAACACGCATACTGGATGGGGGAGCAGTGTGTGTGAACAAGATCTTGGGGTCAGGGTGGACCGAAAGTTAAATATGAGCAGCCAGTGTGATGTGGCAACAAAAAAGGCTAATGTGATCTTGGGGGGTATCAACAGAGGCATAACATTGCAATCGCAAGGTGTCATAGTCGCAATGTACACTGCATGGGTCAGGCCACCCCTGGAGTATCGTGTTCAGTTCTGGAGGCCTCACTTCAAAAAGGATGTGGACAGGGTGGAGTAGGTGCAGAGGAGAGCGATGAGGATGAAGCCCTACGAGGAAAGGCTGAGTGACCTGGGAATGTTCAGTCTGGAGAAGAGGAGGTTGAAGGGGGACATGATGGCTCTCTTGAAGTCTCTGAAGGGCTGTCCCTTAGAGGAGGAGGGCAGGGAGCGGTTCCTGTGGG
>NW_015159912.1:7589-10000 GCF_001447785.1 Gekko japonicus
AGTAGTAGTAGTAGTAGTAGTAGTAGTAGTAGTAGTAGTAGTAGTAGTAGTAGTAGTAGTAGTAGTAGTAGTAGTAGTAGTAGTAGTAGTAGTAATAATAATCTTTCAATTTATTAACCGCTCAATCCTGCTGCTGCTAGCTCTGAGCGATTTACAGTTACACATTCACAAGGGGCTAACAATGATTCATAGGGGTAAGGGAGGACAACACATATATAAGTCTTTACATTGCACACGTTCGCAGCCAACGGGGATTTTTTTTTGCTCAGTTGTAAACTCAGACATGTTCCAGACGGCATTTTTTCCACTCGGCATGGCTTGATGACGTCGGTTTCTTCCTCCAGGACTCTTTGGGTTGCAGCGCAGCACTGCCACCACCTGGCCGGAATGGCCCATTACAGGCTTCTTGATGCCGAAGACATCTTCTAGGCTTCCGATCTTACGAGCTGAACACTCCATTCACCGACTAACAGCTCCCCCACCAGGGGTTTTTTGGTGTGCCCACCCTCTCTAAGGAGTGGTACCCATTTTATCTACTCGCCGAAGCTTTCGAACGGCTAGGTGGACGGCGAGCTGGGGACAAGGCTGGTAGCTCACACCAGCGCGGGGCTAGAACTGACAGCTGTTCTGTTCAGCTCAGATGTTACTAGTAACCAGAGGACAAACCAGCGGCTGGTCAGGGAGAAGAGAAGAAGAGAAGAGATTGGATTTCTACCCCGCCCTTCACTACCCAAAGGAGCGGCTGACAATCTCCTTTCCCTTTCCCTCCCCACAACAGACACCCTGTGAGGTAAAAGAAGAAGAGATTGGATTTATACCCCGCCCTTCACTACCCAAAAGAGTCTCGGAGCGGCTTACAAACTCCTTTCCCTCCCCCTCCCCACAACAGACACCCTGGGAGGTAGGTGGGGCTGAGAGAGCTCTGACAGAAACGGCTCTTTTTCAAGGACAGCTCTTGTCAGAACTACGGATTGCCCAAGGTCATCAGGCCAGGTGCAAGTGGAGGAGTGGGGATTCAAACCCGGTTCTCCCAGATTAGGGTCCGCTCACTTAACCACGACACCAAACTGGCTCCAGGCTGATCCTGCAATGAGCAGGGGGGGTTGGACTAGATGGCCTCTGCAGGACCCCTGCCAACTCTGTATGATCCTGTGATTCTATGATTCATGAGCCTGTGCTCATTACTGTCTGGCAATGCTCTGCTGCCGGGTTATCTAGAGAGGACTCGGATTCCTGAAAGGCTATCTAGAGCAGAGCGAGGGAGTTTATCTGGAGATTAGTCAGAGGAAGGAAAGTGAGCTTCACTCCGGCACTCTACAGACAAAGAGCCGGACTCTGGACAGCAGAGGAGCACGGGCCTCTTACCAAAGGCCGGAAGTTTGCGAACTGCTTCCATGATCATTGCAATAGTTCAACATCCCTAGGATTTGACAGCGGTTAGAACGTGAGCTGTTGTATGAATGTGAGAAGCTGCCTTCTACTGAATCAGATCGCTGGTCCATCAAGGTCAGTCTTGTCTACTCAGACTGGCAGCCGCTCTCCAAGGTCTCAGGCTGAGGTCTTTCCCATCACCTCCTGCCTGGTCCTTTTAACTAGAGATGCCGGGGATTGAACCTGGGACCTTCTGCATGCCAAGCAGAGGCTCTTCCACCGAGCCACAGACCCTCTCCAAGACTCTCCAGGGTCTCAGGCCGAGGTCTTCCACATCACCTCCTTTCAGATCTTTTAACTGGAGGTGCCTGAGATTGAACCGGGGACCTTCCGCATGCCAAGCAGATTGCTCTCCAGGGTCTCAAGCCAATGCACAATCAGCCTCAGAGCGGCTTCCAATCCCCTTTCCCTTCCCCTCCCCACCACAGACCCCCTGTGAGGTAGGTGGGGCTGAGAGAACTGCCCTTGAGAGAACAGCTCCGAGAGAACTAGTGACTGACCCAAGGTCACACCAGCAGCTGCGCATGGGGGAGCGGGGGAATCAAACCTGGTCCTCCCAGATTAGAGTCCGCGCTCCTAACCACGACACCAAACTGGCTCTCAGATCCTCGTCTGACATTCTAACCACTTCTCCACAGTGGATCCTCCTGTGGATATTTGTCACTTTATTTTGGCATCTGACACTGTGGTTAGCGTTGCAACCCAAAGCATCTGGGTATCCCAGTCCCATGCACGTTTACTTAGAAAGGATCACAGTGAAGTACACGGGGCTTAGAGAGTTGACAAAGAGAAGCTGAAGAGCCAGTTTGGTGACGTGGTTAAGTGCGCGGACTCTAATCTAGGAGAACCAGGTTTGATTCCCCACTCCTCTGCTTGCACCTGGCTGGATGACCTTGGGCAAGCCGTAGTTCTGATAAGAGCTGTTCTTGAAAAAAGAGCCGTTTCTGTCAGAGCTCTCTCAGCCCGACCTACCTCACAGG
>NW_015159912.1:10359-10481 GCF_001447785.1 Gekko japonicus
TTCTTCTTCGTCTTCTTCTTCTTCTTCTTCTTCCTTGAAAAAGAGCAGTTTCTGTCAGAGCTCTCTCAGCCCCACCTGCCTCACAGGGTGTCTGTGGTGGGAAGGGGAAGGGAAAGGAGTTT
>NW_015159912.1:11038-13630 GCF_001447785.1 Gekko japonicus
GGGCTGATCCAGCAGGGCTCTTCTGAGGTTCTCATCAGGGGAAGGCCTCGGCCTCTCTGCCCTGTTGCTGGCCCTCCAGAGGAGCTGGTCGGCCACTGTGTGAGACAGGATGCTGGACTAGATGGACCCTCACTGGTCTGATCCAGAAGGCTCTTCTGAGGTTCTTATCAGGGGAAGGCCTCAGCCTCTCTGCCCTGTTGTTGGCCACTGTGTGAGACAGGATGCTGGACTAGATGGACCACGGGTCTGATCCAGCAGGGCTCTCCTGAGGTTCTTCTGTTCTTATTCTCAAGGAGGTACGCAGAGGCCGGCACCTTGCCTTGGAAATAAACCCCACTGAAGCCAACTGGCATTCCTTCCATATTTATCTGCTGATTTCTTTCCAGCACCTCAGTTGCATGCCTTTCACCACCCTTGCAGGCATCTTGCATCAGTTCCCAAATCCCTCGTGCCTTTGAAGGGATTGCACAGGTAAATGTGTTTAGGATTTGGAGGCGAGTCTACAAACGAGCCCTAACGCCAGTTCCGTAGTACGGAGACAACTTCCCCCTCTCCTTTGCAAAAGGTGTTTTGGGAAGCGACGGTTCTGAGAAAGAGTGCTTTGTCAGTTTTGAGGTTGCATGCCACAGTATCATGAACATCAATGGGTCCCAACAGAAGTTAATTTCATTTGCCAGTGTGGTGTAGTGGTTAGAACGCTGTACTCAGGACTGCAAGGCCTAGGTTCAAATCACGGTTTCCAGCTCTAGGATGGGAAATACCGGAAGATTTTGTGGGGTGCCAACCTCCAGGTTCTAGCTGGAGACCTCCAAAGATTACAACTGATCTCCAGGTGACAGAGATCAGTTTGTCTGGAGAAAATGGACATTTTGGAGGAAGAGAAGATTGGATTTATACCCCGCCCTTCACTACCCGAAGGAGTCTCAGAGCGGCTTACAGTCTCCTTTCCCTTCCCCTCCCCACAACAGACACACTGTGAGGTAGGTGGGGTCGAGAGAGCTCTTTTGAGGATTGCCCTTGAGAGGACAGCTCTGGGAGAACTTGTGACTGACCCAAGGTCACCCAGCTGGCTGCATGTGGAGGAGTGGGGAATCAAACCTGGTTCTCCGAGCTCAGAGTCCACACTCTGAACCACGACACCAAACTGGAAGATGAATTCTGTGGCATTATATCCCACTGAAGCCCCTCCCACCCACAAGCCCCACCCCGTCAGGCTCCACCCCCAAAATCTCCAAGTATTTCCCAAACCAGAGTGGCATGCCTATCTCCAGGGGAACTAATCTCTCTTGCCTGGGGAATCAATTGTAATATCGGGAGATCTCTAGGTCCCACCTGGAGGTTGGAAAACATAGTTCGAATCCTGACTCTCTCGGTTTCTCTCTCCTCTTCACCCTAACCTACCTCACAGGGTTGTTGTGAGGATAAACTGGAGGAAAGAAGAACCACGGATGCTGCTATGAGTTTCTTGGAGAAGGGGCAGGACAGAGATATACTCAATATATAGAACTGTTCAAACACCGTTAATGCAGCCAGGGGTCATTTCCTGCAGGAGCACACAGGAGCGGAGCTCCGGCAGTAAAGAGCCCAGGGGGCGGGCACATGAAACAAGCCCCACCCCCTGCTCCCAGCAGCCCTCAGTCAGAGCAAGAAGCAGCCAGGAAAGTTGCAGAGCTCCCCCCGGCCCTCCGGTCCAAAACAGTCCAGTGGCACCTTTAAGACCAAGTTTTATTCAGGTACAAGCTCTCCCTCCTCTGTGAGGACAGATCTGCACGTCCCCCCCCCCCAATAGCCAGCAATCCAAAACAGTCCAGTGGAGCCTGAGCAGTGGGCGTTGCCTTCTGACACACTTCCGGTGATGTCAGGGGGTGTGGCATATGCAAATGAGTTATGCTAATGAGTTATGCTAATGAGCTCCTGCACCTCTTTTTCTACGGAATGACCCCTGAACGTGGCTACTTGCTCTTGAGGAGGACTTGTGAATTACCCGAGGTCATAAGCAAAACCATATGGATCCAACTGCTTGGGGTCGCCAGTCAATATAAATGAGGCTTCTTGCGTTAGGGGGGAGGAATGTCTCAATCAGGCGGCTTTAACACAGTCTCGCGGAACACAAACAATGAAGAGGGCAGATCACATGCCCTCTTCACACATTACACCATGGCAACAAACGGATTGAAACGAAGTCAAAAGAGTCTTGGACTAAACATCAGGAGGTTTTAAAGCAGAGGCGAGATGGCCCCACCTGACAGCAATGCTGATTCTGTGAACTGAGGCAGATCACAGAATCTCCGAGCTGGAAGGGACCTCCAGCGTCATCTAGTCCAACCCCCTGCACAGTGCAGGAAATTCACACATACCTCCCCCTCCACACAACTCCAGTGACCCCTCTTCCATGTCCAGAAGATCCAAAAAACCTCCAGGGTCTCCAGCCAAACAAGCCTGGAGAAAAATGGCGTGTAAAAAAGGGCCGCGAGAACTGAGGCAACCCTTTCTGCCCTCCCTCTCGTGATCTGCCCGAGTTCACAGAATCCACATGGCTGTCAGATGGCCGTCTAGCCTCTGTCTGAAAACCTTCCAAGAAGGAGAGCCCAC
>NW_015159912.1:14072-17262 GCF_001447785.1 Gekko japonicus
CCCGGCCCGCCTTCAGGTACAAGCTCTCACTCCTCTGCGAGGACAGATCTGCACGTTCCCCCCCCCCAATAGCTAGCAATCCAAAACAGTCCAGTGGAGCCTGAATGGTGGGTGCTGCCTTCTGACACATTTCTGGTGATGTCAGGGGGTGTGGCATATGCAAATAAGTTATGCTAATGAGCTATGCTAATGAGCTCCTGCACCTCTTTTTCTACGAAATGACCCCTGCTCATGGCCCTTTCTTACATACCTGCGGGGTAATGTCAATCACCACTTGGGGGCCACATGGAATTTGCTGCTGGAGCAAGCGGTGGTGGCTACAAGCATGGACAGCTTCAAGAGGGCATTGGATAAACATCTACAGCAGAGGTCCATCAGTGGCTATTAGCCACAAGAGATAGATGGGGCACGCCATCTGGGGCAGTGATGCTCTGTATTCTTGGAGCTTGGTGGGGGGGACACAGTGGGAGGGCTTCTGGAGTTCTGGCCCTGCTGGTGGACCTCCTGATGGCACCTGGATTTTGGCCATTGTATGATACTGAGTTTTTGGACTGGATGGGCCATTGGCCTGATCCAATATGGCTTCTCTCTTATGTTCTTAGGAAGGAGAAGGAGGAGGAAGAGAAGAAGAAGAAGAAGAGGAGGAGGAGGAGGAGGAGGAGATTGGATTTATCCCCGCCCTTCACTACCCAAAGGTGTCTCAGAGGTGGGAGGGGAAGTGAGGGGAGTTTGTAAGCCACTCTGAGACTCCCTTGGGTAGTGAAGGGCGGGGTATAAATCCAAACTCTTCTTCTTAAAATACAGAGAAGGGGAGCGGGGGGGAAACCACCACCACGTTGCCAGTTCCGCACAGCCCGTGTGACCTCAGCAATACCGCAACCAATCAGCCATTCACGTAGAGCTCATTTGCATACCTTGATTCTATTTGCAGGGTGTGCGAGGGACTAGCGTTGCCAGGTCTGGCTTGGGAAATGGCTGAATATTTAGGGGTGGAGCCTAAGGAGGGCGGGGTTTAGGGGGGGAGGGGCCTCAGCAGGTTACGGTGCCATAGACTCCACCCTCCAAAGCAGCCATTTCCCCCAGGGGAACGGCTCTCTCTACTCTGGGAGGTCTCCAGGCCCCACCTGGAGGTTGACACCCCTCAGTGAGACCCGTCTCAACAACCAACCTCCAGCACAATTTAGGTATTTCCCCTCCCCGGATAACTGGGGATCTTATCTGCACTGCGCAACTGACCTTTCCATTTCTGGCCAAAATCCCTGGGATTTATGAGAAACGGAATTAAGGGATGATCATGATATGTAATCTGAGAAATAATTCACCGTCCGGGACCCGTTCCACTAAGCGCTGAAATGCAATTCTGTCCACAGACAACCCAGGAAACATTTCGGCGAGACACAATTTCGATCTTGAAACAGGGGAGACAATGACCGTCAGTGTGAGAACAGCAAAGGGACCAACAGGAAGAAGTAAAAGAGAGGTCAGGACGTCAGGGAGATCGGAGTCAGATTTCCGCCCTGCGGGAGTTAGCATCAAAAGGAGAGGAGAAGCAGTGATATGGAAAGGAGGAGGAGGATAAAAAATTGAGTTTCCCCCGAACAGATCACGTCACGGACAAAGAGAACAAAAAGAAACCTCTCTCTCTCTCTCAGCCCAGCCTTTCTTTGTCTTCCAGCGGCTGTAGGGCCTCTCCCATTTTCTCGTCACAACCTCCCAGCAAGGGCGGCCAGCCCAAGGATCAAAGCAGACGAGACCAAGATCACGGGCCTCTCTCGTTCTGCAAAAGATAAACGGCGCCCAAACCTGCTTTTCTACATAGGCAATAGAGTTGCCCTGTACTAAATGATTCACAAAGTTCCTTGGATAAATTATTAGGGATCGTGGTCTACGCTACCGTGTATATTTTGCTGAAACTAGGAATGTTGGATCAGGCCAAAGGTGCATCCAGTCCAACACTCTGTGTCACACAGTGGCCAGAAATACCAGGTGCCATCAGGAGGTCCACCAGTGGGGCCAGGACACTAGGAGCCCTCCCACTGTTGACCCCCCCCAAGCACCAAGAAGACAGAGCATCCCTTGCCCCAGCCTGTGAGTTCCTATCCATACCTTGTGGCTCATAGCCACTGATGGACCTCTGCTCCAGATGTTTCTCCAGTTCCCTCTTGAAGCCGTCCATGCTTGTAGCCGCCACCACCTCCTGTGGCAGTGAGTTCCATGTGTGTATCACTCTTTGGGTGAAGAAGGACTTCCTTTTATCTGTTCTAACCCGACTGCGCAGCAATTTCATGGAGTGCCCACGAGTTCTTGTATTGTGAGAAAGGGAGAAAATCCACCTGCTCTATCCCAGGCATAATCTTATTTATTTATTTATTTATTTATTGTCAGATTTATACCCCGCCCTACCCACAAAACAGGCTCAGGGCGGCTTCCAGTGACATAAATGCATGATAAAAACATACCGTACGTAATACGGGTGTGACCTTGGGTCATAAGAACGTAAGAGACGCCAATGCTGGACCAGGCCAAAGGCCCATCCAGTCGAACACTGGCCAGAAATACAGTGGCCAGAAATACCAGGTGCCATCAGGAGGTCCAGCAGTGGGGCCAGGACATTAGAAGCCCTCCCACTGTTGACCCCCCCCCAAGCACCAAGAAGACAGAGCATCCCTTGCCCCAGACCGAGAGTTCCTATCTATACCTTGTGGCTAATAGCCACTGATGGACCTCTGCTCCAGATGCTTATCTAATTCCCTTTTGAAGCCGTCCGTGCTTGTAGCCGCCACCACCTCATGTGGCCGTGAATTCCATGTGTTATTAATTTTTTGGGTGAAGACAAAAATCTGTGAGCCAGAGGCTAAAAAAACTGTGAACTAGCTCACACTCACTCAGCGTAGAGGGAACACTGCTTGCTGGTCCACAGGTCGGGGCAGGGGCTCCCCATTTTCGAGGCTTTTCCCCGCTGCCGGCCGGCCGGCTAGCTGATGGGGAAACCGCACCCCCAAACAGCCACGCTCCTTCGTGACTTCTCTGATGTGATGACGTCACTCAGCACTGGCAGGGTCCAGCAGGAAGAAGGACACACTCCAGTTGCACCAGACGTTACGGTAAGCAGTTAGCTCCCGTTTCCGGCAGGCTTGCCAACTCCGGGTCGGGGAATTCCTGGAGATTTCTGGGGTGGAACCCGGGGAGG
>NW_015159912.1:17892-24005 GCF_001447785.1 Gekko japonicus
GAGCAAACCCAGGGCATTGCTCTGCTCGCCTGCACGCTGTGCTCCTCCCTCGACTTCCTGCTTTTATGAAGCTCCAATGGAGCATGCAGAAAACGCCTGTTTGGTGAAGAGGTTAAGAGCGGCAAACTAGAATCTGGAGCACTGGGTTTGATTCCCCACTCCCCCACACGAAGCCAGCTGGGTGACCTGGGGTCAGTCACAAGTTCTCTCAGAGCTGTCTCTAGAGGGCAGTCCTCGAAAGAGCTCTTTCAGCCCCACCTACCACACAGGCAGTGCTCCCTCTAAGCTGAGTGAGTGTGAGCTAGCTCACAGTTTTTTAGCCTCCGGCTCACACATCTTTTGTCTTCGCTCGGGAAGGATGGCTCCAGAGCAATTTATGCAGTAGCCAAATCTCTCACAACTTTAATGCCAGTAGCTTGCAAAGTAGAATTTTTGCTCACAAACCCTCTAAGCTGAGTTAGTGTGAGCTAGCTCACAGATTTTTAGCCTCTGGCTCACACACTTTTGTCTTCGCTCGGGAAGGATGGCTCCAGAGCAATTTATGCAGTAGCCAAATCTCTCACAACTTTAATGCCAGTAGCTTGCAAAGTAGAATTTTTGCTCACAAGACTCTGCAGATTAGAGGGAACATTGTTCACAGGGTGTCTGTTGTGGGGAGGGGAAGGGAAAGGAGACCGTTAAGCCGCTCTGAGACGCCTTCCGGTAGTGAAAAGCGGGGTATAAAAACCAACTTTTCTTCTCCATCTAAATCGGAGCTCCTTTATTCTGCTCACCCTCGACCTCAACAAAAACCCAGCTCTTTCCAGCTCACCTGGGTACCTGCATCCAGAGGTTGCACAGAGTCAAAACAGGAAGTTACCCAGCCAGGGCAGAGCAAGAGGCAGGCTCAGCAACTCGCCGTGTCCGTGCCTGATTTGAGTTTTGTTTTGTGAGATCTGAAGGCAGCTGTTGAAAATATGAGTCTACAAGGGGTACTCGGCTGTCTGGGAGGCAGAGGCGCTGTCTGTATTATCGCAGGGCGCATTCTGAATACACGAAGCTTCTGCCATCTACTTCTCAGACTCTTGGCCACGGTCATAGCCAGCGGTGGGGCTTTGGGGGCGAGGCCCCCGCACGGATGACCACCTGCCCCCAGATGACCCGGGGGGGGATTGGGAGACACGCATCCTGGCCACATCAATTAGTTTAATTAGTTAAATTTAATTAGCATCCCCAGCACCCCGGAGACTCCCAAACACAAACAAATCCTGGCTTCAGGGCTGCCTATCCAGGTCAACGCTGTCTATTCATTGACTGGCAAGGGCTCTCCAGGGTCTCAGGCTGAGGTCTTTCCCATCACCTCCTGCCTGATTCTTTTTAACTGGAGATGCCGGGGATTGAACCTGGGACCTTCCGCATGCCAAGCAGAGGCTCTACCACTGAGCCATGGCCCCTCTTTACAGCTCTCCAGGGTCTCAGGCAGAGGTCTTCCCCACCATCTCCTGCCTGGTCCTTTTGACTGGAGATGCTGCCAGGGACTGAACCTGGGACCTTCCGCATGCCAAGCAGAGGGTCTGCCACTGAGCCACGCCCCCTCTTAACAGCTCTCCAGGGTCCCAGGGTGAGGTCTTTCCCATCACCTACTGCCTGGTCCTTTTTAACTGGACATGCCGGGGATTGAACCGGGGACCTTCCGCATGCCAAGCAGAGGCTCTGCCACTGAGCCACGGCTGAGGTCTTTCCCATCACCTACTGCCAGGTCCTTTTAGCTGGAAATGCCAGGGACTGAACATGGAACCTTCTGCATGCAAAGCAGACCCTCTTCCACTGAGCCACGGCCCCTCTCCTTGGTTCTACAGGGTCTCAGGCAGAGGACTTTCACATCACCTACTAATTCTTTTTAACTAGAAATGTTACTGTCCTTGCCCACCCCTTGTTGCTCTCTACCTTCCCCACATCCTCACCTAGGGGCAGTTAGCATCCCTTCTCCTCTGATTCCCCAGGCTTCTTTAAAAACAAGGCAAGCAGCACATGCCCAATAAAGCTTTCTGAATCCTCGTAGAATGCTTCTGAACCCTCGCAAAATGCTTCCTGAACCCTCCCAAAATGAAGCCACGGCCCCTCTCCCTGGTTCTACAGGGTCTTAGGCAGAGGTCTTTCACATCACCTACTAATGTTTTTTAACTAGAAATGTTACTGTCCTTGCCCACCCCTTGCTGTTCTCTACCTTCCCCACATCCTCACCTAGGGGCAGTTAGCATCCCTTCTCCTCTGATTCCCCAGGCTTCTTTAAAGACAAGGCAAGCCGCACATGCCCAATAAAGCTTTATGAATCCTCGTAGAATGCTTCCTGAACCCTCGTAGAATGCTTCCTGAACCCTCGCAAAATGCTTCCTGAACCCTTGCAAAATGTTTCTGAACCATCGTAAAATGCTTCTGAACCCTCGCAAAATGCTTCCTGAACCCTCATAAAATGCTTCCTGAACCGTCCCAAAATGCTTCCTGAACCGTCCCAAAATGCTTCCTGAACCCTCACAAAATGCTTCCTGAACCCTCACAAAATGCTTCCCGAAAGCTCGCAAAATGCTTAACATAAGAACATAAGAACATAAGAGAGGCCAATGTTGAGTCAGGCCAAAGGCCCATCCAGTCCAACACTCTGTATCACACAGTGGCCAGAAATACCAGGTGCCATCAGGAGGTCCACCAGTGGGGCCAGGACATTAGAAGCCCTCCCACTGTTGACCCCCCTAAGCACCAAGAAGACAGAGCATCCCTTGCCCCAGAGTCCCTATCTATACCTTGCGGCTAATAGGCACTGATGGACCTCTGCTCCATATAAGAACATAAGAACGTAAGAGAAGCCAATGTTGGATCAGGCCAAAGGCCCATCCAGTCCAACACACAGTGGCCAGAAATACCAGGTGCCATCAGGAGGTCCACCAGTGGGGCCAGGACATTAGAAGCCCTCCCACTGTTGACCTCCCTAAGCACCAAGATGACAGAGCATCACTTGCCCCAGAGTCCCTATCTATCCCTTGTGGCTAATAGCCACTGATGGACCTCTGCTTCCTGAACCTTCGCAAAATGCTTCCTTAAACCCTCCCAAAATGCTTCCTGAACCGTCCCAAAATGCTTCCTGAACCCTCCCAAAATGCTTCCTGAACCCTCCCAAAATGCTTCCTGAACCCTCGCAAAATGCTTCCTGAACCATTGCAAAATGTGAGGGTTCAGGAAGCCCTATTGGGCGTGTGTGACTTGCCACATTTGTCTGTCCAAGATACCTGGGCAACAGGGGAAAGAACCTTAGCTGATTTGGAGTAGGGAGTAGGAAGAAAAGAAGCAAACGGGAAATCAGAGAAGGCGTGTTAGGCTGAGTGAATTAGGAGGGCGGTGGAACAGCACAGTTCGGGAGGATGTTCCAAAGGTTCTGTGGCGGTGCTGAAAAAAGCAGTGAGGGTGCTGAAAAAATGCTGGGTAAGGGGGAAAGAATTAGGAGCAAGGTAAGCAGGCAGAACGGCAGGCGGACGGTGCCTTGGGAATGCTGGGTCAGGCTGCGGAAGAGTCAGCAAGGATACTGTGAAGAGAAATGAATGGTTTGTGTTCTTTTTCGGAAGGGAGAGATCACTATTCAGTGTTGAAGCAGGGGAAATTAGAATGCCCTCCTTTGCCCCGATCAAGGCCTGTCTATCAGCATACTCTTGTCCAGGGGTCATTTCCTGTGGGAGCGCACAGGAGCGGAGCTCCGGCAGTAAAGAGCTCAGGGGGCGGGCACATGCAACAAGCCCCACCCCCTGCTCCCAGCAGCCCTCAGTCAGAGCAAGAAGCAGCCAGGTAAGTTGCAGAGCACCCCACCGGCCCCCCAGTCCAAAACAGTCCAGTGGCACCTTTAAGACCAAGTCTTATTCAGGTACAAGCTCTCCCTCCTCTGCAAGGACAGATCTGCGTGTTCTTCCCCCCAATAGCTAGCAATCCAAAACAGTGCAGTGGAGCCTGAGCGGTGGGTGTTGCCTTCTGACACACTTCCGGTGATGTCAGGGGGTGTGGCATACGCAAATAAGTTATGCTAATAAGTTATGCTCATGAGCTCCTGCACCTCTTTTTCTACAAAATGACCCCTGCTCTTGTCTTACCCCCTTCTCTAAGGAGCTTAGAGTTCCTAGGTCTATTCCCCCACCCCATTTGGTTCTAAAGCAACTCTTTGGGGGTAGATTAGGAGCAATGCTCCCTCTAAGCTGTTGTGAGCAGAAATTCTACTTTGGCCCCGGTCACACAGAGAATTTGCCGCGTGAAAGGCACGAATGTCGGGTGGATTTTCGGGGCGTGATCACACTGCAACATTTGGGAAGCGTAGCGCACCTGTGGTCAACCCGTGACGTCCCGCCGAAGATGCGGAGTTAAAAAGCTTTATTTTGCTCCAAGGAAAGTGCACGAGTATCCGGAAAACGCGCGGCACAGGCGGGCGTCTGATCGCGGGAGTGCTAGTATCCCGTGGCATCCGGCACCTGTCCACATCCCATCGCAAACCGGATGTTTTTCATAAGTGCATGTGCACAAACATGAAACTGAAACAGTGTTGTTCAGCGGAACTGCGCATGCGCACAAACGCAAAACGCTTGTGTGATGGCGCTGTGTCGCTTCTTTGCAACGCTGCAGCATCGCCGTGTGATCGTCCGCTAACCGCCGAAGCACAGAGACTCGGGGGTGTGTGTGTGTGATCGGGCTACTAAGCTTTATTTTGCTCCGGGGCAAACAGCCACGCCTCCCCCCCGTGTTATCTGGCCCGTCTGACTGAGGCCTTTGTGAGTTACTGGCATTAAAGTTGTGAAGAAGCAATTTGGCTACTGCAGGAATTGGTTTGCTCTGGAGCCCTCCTTCCTGAGCGAAGACACAGATGTGTGAGCCGGAGGCTAAAAAACGGTGAGCTGGCTCACACTAACTCGGCTTAGAGGGAACACTGGTTAGGAGACAATATGGCTGACAGTCTCCAGGCGGAGCCTAGGATCGCAGCTCATCTCCGGACGGCGGAGATCAGTTCCTCTGGAGACAACAGCTGCTTTGGAGGGTGGACCCTGTGGCTTTATAACCCGCCGAGTTCCCTCCCTAAAACCCCCACCCTCCCCACCCTCCCACAACAGACACCCTGGGAGGCAGGAGGTGGGGCTGAGAGAGCTCCTTTGAGGACTGCTCGTGAGAGAACAGCTCTGAGAGAACTTGTGACTGACCCAAGGTCACACCAGCAGCTGCATGTGGAGGCGTGGGAAATCACACCCGGCTCTCCCAAGTTAGAGTCCACTGCACCAAACTGGCTCTCAGTTATTATAGTTATGAAGGGTGCTCGCTTTGGCAGCACATATACTAAAATACTAGTTATGAAGGAGGGGGGAAAGCACACAGTCTTCCTTTTCCAGAAAGAATGTAAGAGCCCTGCTGGATCAGACCAAGAAATCAACCATGCAGGCTCAAGCACATGAATAAACATGAAGTTCCCTTATACAGAATCAGACCCTTGGTCAAGATCAGTATTGTCTACCCAGACTGGCAGCAGCTTTTCAGGGTCTCAGGTTAGGGGGTCTTTCACATCGCCTGCCAGCAGGCCCTCTAACTGGAGTTGCAAGAGATTGAACCTGGGACCTTCTGCATGCCAAGCAGATGCTCTGCCAGTGAGCCACAGCCCCTCTCCATGGCTCTCCAGGGACTCACGCTGAGGTCTTTCCCATCACCTGCTGCCTGGTCCTTTTAACTGGAGATGCCGGGGACTGAACCTGGGACCTCCTGCATGCCGGGCAGAGGCTCTTCCAAGCTCCCCCAGGGTCTCAGGTTAGGGGTCTTTCACATCCCCTCCTGCCTGGTCCTTTTAACTGGAGATGCCGGGGATTGAACCTGGGACCTTCTGTATGCCAAGTAAAGGTTCTGCCACTGAGCCACAGCCTGTCTCCTTGGCTCTCCAGGGTTTCAGGCGGAGGTCTTTCACATCAACTCCTGCCTGGTCCTTCCAACTGGCGATACCAGGGATTGAACCTGTGACCTTCTGCATGCCGAGCAGAGGCTCTGCCACTGAACCACAGCACCGCTCTAAATGAAGCTGAGTCAGATTAATGGTCTATTATTATCTACTCAGACTGGCAGCGGCT
>NW_015159913.1:0-4520 GCF_001447785.1 Gekko japonicus
GACAGTAAGTTGCAGCAGCCATAACTCTGGCTAGCCCTGTCTCCTACAGCGACCGTTTTGTGGCTGCACCCACTGTGCTGTATCAGAATTCCAGACACACCTGCAGGCTCAAAAAGTTTGGCGATCCCTGATATGAAGCGTTCTATGAAATGGCGTGTGCAGATGTCTGCTTGTCATGGTGTCACCACCTACGCTCCCTCTAAGCTGTGGAGTCTTGTGAGCTTTTACTTCGTGAGCTCCTGGCATTAAAGTTGTGAGGGAGCGATTTGGCTGCCACATAAACGAGTTTGCTCTGGAGCCCTCTTTCCTGAGCGATGACAGAAATGTATGAGCTGGATGCTAAAAAACTGTGAGCTGGCTCACACTCACTCAGCTTAGAGGGAAGACTAGTCGCCACATAGACAACCAAATACAACCCCGCCCAAATCATTTGCATGTGCGATGCCCTTCTTTTTGCTCTCAGTACTGAGTTGCAGACTGGAAGGTCGGAAGCTCGGTGGTTCGAGACCCGAGTGCCGTGTGACGGAGCGAGCTCCCGTCTCTGGCCCCGGCTCCTGCCAACCGAGCAGTTCAAAAGCAAGAAACTGCAAGTAGATAAATAGATACCGCTTTGGTGGGAAGGTAACAGTGTTCCGTGCACCTTCGGCATTTAGTCATGCCGGCCACATGACCATGGAGAAGTTTTCGGACAGCACTGGCTCTTCGGCTTGGAAGCGGAGATGAGCACCGCCCCCTAGAGTCGGTTTCGACTGGCTTTCAAGCAAGGGAAACCTTTACCTTTAACTCCAAAGGACTCATCCTCTTCCCTAAAATGTTTTTCAGTTAAGGTGTTCGGACTAGATGTAAACCAGCGATGATTAAAACCCTGTCCATGAACCAGCAGATTCCTCACCTGAGCATCCCCCCCTCCCCTGGAGATCTGGGGCTCTTTCTGAGACTTTCCAAGTGTGCATCTGAATCTGAATTCACATCTGAAGGGTGAATGTGCCCCGAGCAGGTATTTATACAGACAGACTTGTTGGGAGGCAGCGAATGGCGGCAGCGCCTCCTCGATTATACATTCAGTGACAAATCTGGTTTTGTTTCTGCGTGGTGTGTGAAATGACCTGAAGCCGTATGAGTTGACTGCCGTGTGCAGAAAGCAGGAGCAGACAGACCCGACTTATTCCAGTACAGGGCCTGTCTGCCCATAAATTAAGGTGGTCTGCAAAGGCCTGGCACCTTCTGAGATAAGGTGAGAAAGGGAAGAAGGATGACTCGGGAAACTACAGGCTGGTCAGTCTGACTTCTGTTGCTGGGATGATATTAGAGCAGATTTTGAAGGGATTGATCTGTAAGCATCCGAAGGACCACTCTGTGATCCAGGGAAGTCAGCATAGTTTTGTCCCCAACAGATCTTGTCAGACCAACCTGGTTTCCTTCTTTGATCATGTGACGAGCTTACTGGATCGTGGGAACTCTGTTGATGTGATGTACCTGGATTTCAAGTAAAGCTTTTGATAAGGTTCCCCATGACATTCTGATGGGCAAACTGTGGACTGGACTATAGGACAGTTTGGTGGATAGGGAATTGGTTAGAGGACCGCACCCAAAGAGCAGTGGTCAATGGCGTTTCATCAGATTGGAGGGAGGTGTCCAGCGGGGTGCCGCAGGGCTTGGTTTTGGGCCCGGTACTTTTCAATATTTTTATCAATGATCTGGATGAAGGGGTAGAAGGGCTACTCACTAAATTTGCTGATGATGCCAAATTGGGAGGAGTAACAAACACCCAAGAAGACAGAGTTAAAATTCAACAAGACTTGAATACTCTGGAGAAGTGGGCAGTTGCAAACAGGATGCAGTTCAACAAAGATAAATGCACTGTATTACATCTGGGCCACAAAAATGTCAAGCACAAATACTGGAGGGGGGATACGTTTCTGGGGAGTAGTGTATGCGAAAGAGATCTTGGGGTAAGAGTGGACTCTAAACTGAATAGGAGCAGTCAGTGTGATGCGGTGGCAAAAAAGGCAAATTCAGTCTTGGGTTGTATTAAAAAGGCCACAGCATTGAAATTGCAGGAGGTCACAGCCCCTCTGTGTACTGCCTTGGTCAGGCCGCACCTGGAGTCCTCCTGTGTGCAGTTCTGGAGGCCTCATTTCAAAAAGGATGTGGACAAAATCGAGAGGGTGCAGAAGAGAGCGACGAGGATGATCAGGGGTCTGGAGACTGAGCCCTACCAGGAAAGGCTGAGGGCCATGGGAATGTTTCGTTTGGAGAAGAGGAGATTGAGGGGGGACAGGATCGCTCTCTTTAAATATTGAACGGCTGTCATTTGGAGGAGGGCAAGGAGCTGTTCCAGTTGGCAGCAGAGGAGAGGACGCGAAGCAACGGGTTTAAAAGGTATCTGTTTCACGGTCAGAGTGGTCCAAAGGTGGAATCAGCTGCCTAGGGAGGTGGTGAGCTCCGCTTCACTGACAGCTTTTCAAGAAGAGGGTGGATGAATATTCGTCAGGGATGCTCTAGACTGGTCCTGCACTGGGCAGGGGGTTGGACTAGATGGGTCTGTATGGCCCCTTCCAACTCTGTGATTCTGTGATTCTAAGGTGGATGGTTACTCAGTGGCTGTCGTGGTCTTTGGCACCTCCTCTCCACGGCTGTTTTGCCTGGTGTCTCTAGTTTTAGAGCCAAGGTTGACATGTCCTTTTTGCCGTAAAGTCACAGTTGGCCTGTGGCGACCCTAGAGAGTTTTCAAGGCAAGAGTCCTTCAGAGGTGGGTTTGCCGTTGCCTGCCTCTGCGTAGCAACCCTGGACTTCCTTGGTGGCCTCCCATCCAAGCACTAACCAGGGCCGACCCTGCTTAGCTTCTGAGCTCTGACAAGACTGGGTTAGCCCGGGCCATCCTGGTCAAGGCAAACTTGACATTCCAAGCATTTAATTTGTTGCTCTTGTTCAGTCGCACAGTTGAGTCTGACTCTTCATGACCCCATGGATCACATCAGGCCACGTCCCCCATCGTCCTCCGGAGTTTGCTCAACTTCATGTTCGCTGCATCGATGACACTGTCTGACCATCTCGTCCTTTGCCGTCCCCGTCTTCTTTGACCTTCAGTCTTTCCCAGCATCAGGGTCGTCTCCAGTGAGAGCTCCCTTCTCCTTTGGTGGCCAAAGTATTTGAGCTTCAGTTTCATTATCTGGCCTTCCAGGGAACAGTCAGGGTTGATTTCTTTTAGGATTGACTGATTTGATCTCCTTGCAGTCCAAGGGACTCTCAAGAGTCTTCTCCAGCACCATCATTCCAAAGGATCTATTCTTCGGCGCTCGGCCTTCCTTATAGTCCAACTCTCACTACCACAAAGTTTTTGGCCGTCTAAAAAATGCTGCAAGTGCCCAATCCTGATCAGGCCTGCATTGTGGAGGGGCCAGGACGCCTTGTTCCCCCCATCTTGTCAAGTGCTGAAACAGCCCCCCCCCGGTAGCTAAATTTGGCCCTTGAAAAGTTGCATGGGGGGGGATACAAGATTTCCCATTCCCCCTCCCCGCACCGGCATTTTTTTTAATGGCCCAGAAGCCTCTCTAAAATGGCATCGCCAGCCAGAGGTCGGACCCCGTGCACATGGTAACATTGGTTCTTAGGTGTAAGGTTTTTCAGCTCTGGGTTGTGAATAACTGGAGATTTTTGGGGTGGAGCCTGGGGAGGGCAGGGTTTGAGGACGAGAGGCACCTCAGTAGGGTATAATCAGGGCTTTTTTTGCAGAAAAAGCCCAGCAGGAACTCATTAGCATAATAGGCCACACCCAACAACAGAAACTCATTAGCATATCCAGCCACACCCATGAGAGCATAGCTCATTAGCATATTAGGCTGCACCCCCATGTTACCAGAAGTATAGTCATCCAGCCACACCCACCTTTTGCTTCTTATTCTGTTTACCTTGTTGTCAAAACCCAGGGCTTTTTTTTGTAGCAGGAGCTCCTTTGCATGTTAGGTCACACACCCCTAATGTAGCCAATCCTAATGGGTTTCTGCTATTGGGTGTGGCCTATTATGCTAATGAGTTCCTGCTGGGCGTGGTCAACTTGGGAGCCAGCCGGAACTCCGTTCCTGTGTGTTCCTGCCCCAAAATAGCCCTGGGTATAATGCTGTATTGTCCCCACTCCGAAGCAGCCGTTTTCTCCAGGGGAACTGAACTTGGTCATCTCGAGATCTAATATAATTCCAGGAGATCTCCAGGTACCACCTGGAGGTTGGTAACCCAATATTGACCCCCAGGTGACGCATCCCTCTGTTTGCACAGGCTTTTGCCGCATTTAGCTCCACGTGCATTCCGCGCCCTTCTCTTCTTTCAATAAGTCACGTACGATTTCAACGTTAGCGGTGGCATTCGTTGCCTGTATAATGGAAATTATGTTTTATTGATTGGTGGGCCTGGAAGTTGTTTGTTTATTTTTTTAAAAATTGCATCCTGGGAGCGGCACGAACCAAATGGCATTTGCCGCACAAATTGCCGTTTGCCAGCAGAGAGGGCAACCCCCCCCCCCG
>NW_015159913.1:4545-7774 GCF_001447785.1 Gekko japonicus
AGTAAACGCTTTCCCACTCTGGAGGTTTGGTGCAGACAAGGGCAAAAAACGCTTTTAATAAAGGCCTCGCTTATCAATAATTGTCAGCGCCGGGAAGAATCCGGCCAGAGGCAGTCTCGGCGTAATTTAAACTTTTTTCCCCTCCCGTTTTTTTGACAAGGTAAATTATGCGCCACCGAAGGGCAGCCGCCACACAGCTCAGAGGCGCAAAATGATTCACGCCGGATGGGTGGGAAAATCGAGCGTGGCCGTCCGCGAGAAATGCAGGGCCGCGCGCAGACCGGAGCCGGGCTTGGAATGTTTCAGCCCACGTCCGATGCTGCGAAAATGCTGGATTTTCAGCAGCGGATGAAAGGCAGGGCAGTTGTGGAGCCAAGCCCCACTTGAAAGACTCCTGCAGCTGACGTTGGCATGCTGGATCCGGCATCCATTGGGATTTGCAGACAGGACCCTGCAAGGCGGTCTAGCCCGTGAAATGCAGGCTGCCAGGCAGTTTTGTGTGTGTGTGTGTAGGGGGGAGCCACTGGCTGGTAGCAGTGTCCCCCCTGAAAAGAAGGTCATTTTGAGCCATTGGGGGGGCTGCCTTTGGGTGTGCTGCAAGGCAGTATTCCCTCTAAGCTGAGTTAGTGTGAGGTAAAAGGTAAAGGTAAAGGTCTCCCTTGCTCGAAAGCCAGTCGAGTCCGACTCTAGGGTTGAGGTGCTCATCTCCGTTTACAAGCCGAAGAGCCAGCGCTGTCCGAAGACGTTTCGGTGGTCATGTGGCCGGCATGACTAAACACCAAGGCCAGAGCAAACTAATTTTATGCAGCAGTCAAATCGCTTGCTCACAACTTTAATGCCAGTAGCTCACAAAGTAGAATTTTTGCTCACCAGACTGCACAGCTTAGAGGGAGCGTCGCTGCAAGGTCAGTACAGTTCCCCGAAAGCAGAGCGCACGGGAGCGCCTTCCCTTTGCAAACTGCACGGGCAGCCATGCTTGATTTGACGTGTTCTTAGAAAACCTGGCACTGCTTGGTCAATGGAGGTTGTCAACAGGCTGCAGTCGTGGGCACGTTGCCTGCATGGATGCCTTGCCAGGTGACCCAAAGAGGCGGGTTATTGTCTGGCTGATTCCCGATAGACTTCCTAAGGTATTAAATGGGGCTTTTCTTGAAAGTGTATATCCTGAACCTCTTGATGATCTCTAAGGTGCTGCTGGACTCAGATCGAACTGTTCTGCCACAGATCGATTCCGGTGGGGTATCCGTGTTGGTCTGAAGCGGCAGAACAAGGTTTGAGCCCAGGGGCACCTTTAAGACTCACAGAGTTCTATTCAAGGTATAAAGCATCTGTGTGCACAACACACTTCTTCAGATACATCGAAGTGGACGTTATCAGTCCATGCATACAGGTAGAGAGTGAGCAGCCAATTAGCACACGGAAATTTATACCCAGAATTGTTGGTCTTAAAGGTGCCACTGGACTCAAAGTTTGTTTCATAATAAAGGTGTTTAATAGATGTAAGGACCAATCTGAAATTAGAAGCTTGGTTTATACAACCTAACAGTTCGAAAGCAAGAAATTGCAAGTAGATAAATAGGTACCACTTCGGTGGGAAGGTAACAGCGTTCCATGCGCCTTGGTGTTTATTCATGCCGGCCACATGGCCACGGAAACGTCTTCGGACAGCGCTGGCTCTTCGGCTTTGAAACGGAGATGAGCACCGCAACCCTAGAGTCGGGCTCGACTGGCTTTTGAGCAAGGGAACCTTTACCTTTACATGGTCACCATTTGAAGAAGAAGAAGAAGGAGACGAAGAAGAGCTTGGATTTATACCCCTTCCTTCACTCGGAGTCTCAGAGTGGCTTACAATCTCCTTCCCTTCCCCTCCCTGCAACAGATACCCTGTGGGGTTGGTGGGGCTGGGAGAGCTCTCAGAGAACTGCTTGAGAGAAGAGCTCTGCAAGAACTGTGACTGACCCAAGGTCACCCGGCAGCTGCATGCAGAGGAATCAAACCCTATTCTCCCAAGTCAGAGTCCATGCACTTAACCACTACACCAAACCGACTCCCCCCCCCCTCCCGGCCCGAATTAAACCCAAACAAATGGTGGCTGTATAAACGAAGCTTGTTATTCCAGTTTGGTCCTTGCATCTGTTATAAACACCTTTCGTTATGCTGTATGTTAATTTGCTGCTCACCCTCTGCCTATACGTATGGACTGGTAACTTCCACTTCATTGTATCTGAAGTGTGTGCGTGCAAAGGAAAGCTCACACCTTGAATAAAACGTGGTGGGTCTTAAAGGTGCCCGGCTGGATGGGAACTGTCTTCTGCTCTACTGCAGACCAGCGTGGCTGTCTTCTGAAACTTTCCCCCAAATACTAATCACTGGGTGGGAGGGGGGGAATGTGGAGGGGAAAGTGAGTAGTATTCAAACGAGAGAACAGAATCTTGGCTTCTTCAGCTAGACCTAACCCGGGAACCTGTGTGGGAAGAGAGGGGGAGGGCAGAGAGAATCTTTGATGTAGGCTTTGAAAGGGCTTGTCAGTCTGGTGCAAATGCCGGAGATTTTAGTGGGAGAACAAACTTCCCTCTGTCACTTCATTCAGAACTTGTAACCTGCTTTGTGGTGTAAGGGGTTGATTGTTTTAACTTAGGGCTTCACAGTAAGGCTTTAAGCCAGGGGTGTCGAACTCAGCTTTGTGGTGTAAGGGGTTGATTGTTTTAACTTAGGGCTTCACAGTAAAACGATTTTAAGGCTTTAAGCCAGGGGTGTCGAACTCATTTGTTATGAGGGCTGGATCTGAGATAAACGAGACCTTGTCAGGCCGGGCCACGCGTGTCATGCAATGTAATGCCAGGTAGCGGAGATATAAACTTTATAAGGGACACAAACACAAAGGTGTTTTTTTTTAACTTAACATAAAAACATGCTTAAAACATATAGCACCCTTGCAATATTTTGCTTATTTGACAGTGTCGGATAACTGACACCTCTTGCTCTGAATTATTGCATCAAAATGTCTGTGCCGTTGCCATCTTGAGTATGCTGTTCAGGTGCGTATCTGTAAGCTGCAAACCTACGATGACGCAGCAGCAGCAGAACTGGAAGAAGAAGAAGACAGCCAGTTCCACTGCGGGCTTGAGAGAAGCCCTTTGGGGGGGCCTGATCGGGCCCCTGGGCCGCATGTTTGACACCCCTGTTTTAAGATTTGAGATTACCTCACATAGTGGCCTCGTTCTCCCCC
>NW_015159913.1:7985-10245 GCF_001447785.1 Gekko japonicus
GGGCCCGCCCCCCCCCCCCCACGGTACTCAAACAACTAACGAAAACTGCCTTATAGCAAGTAAGTCAGGCCGTGTGGTCCAGGGGTCCCCAACATGGGCATAATGGTGCTCACCAAAACCATTGCAGGGGGCAAAGTTGTGTTTTCCTTGGCTTTGCTGGATCCAAAACCAAGGGCATCCTGAAGAAGGAATCATAGAATCATAGAGTTGGAAGGGACCTCCAGGGTCATCTAGTCCAACCCCCTGCACAATGCAGGAAATTCACAAATACCTCCCCCCACCCCTCTCCAGTGACCCCTGCTCCATGCCCAGAAGATGACAAAAAACCTCCAGGATCCCCAGCCAAACTGGCCTGGAGAAAAATGGCTTCCTAACCCCAAAGTTGCGCAAGATGTTTGGAAAAAATTGAAAAATTTAAAGGGCTGTGTCTTATAAGGAAAATTTGTATAAAATGCATCATAGATGTTATTGGTCGCCGGATAGGATTGTCAAATGCCAGAAAAATACTACTAATAAGCGTTGGAAATGCAAAACAAACGTGGGCACTTTCTACCATATGTGGTGGAGGTGCCAAAAAGTACATAAATACTGGAGAATGGTACAAGTGATAATTGGAGAAATTTTGTGTAGAAATGTGGAACTTAACCCATTGGTCGCCGGATTGGATTGCCAAATGCCAGAAAAATACTACTAATAAGTGTTGGAAATGCAAAACAAACGTGGGCACTTTCTACCATATGTGGTGGAGGTGCCAAAAAGTACATAAATACTGGAGAATGGTACAAGTGATAATTGGAGAAATTTTGTGTAGAAATGTGGAACTTAACCCAGTGATCTATTTGTTGAATATAATAGCAGATGATCAACAAACATACAGAGAATTATATATTTTGTTGCATATCTTAGTTTCTAAGATTTTGTTAGCAAAATATTGGAAGACAGACAGACTACCCACATGGGGAGAAATAGCATTTAAACTGTTGGAAGCTGCGGAAAGTGATAGGATGCATGCTCAGCTACATGGGACTGAAGAGAGGGTTGTAAATAAAAAATGGTTAGGAGCAGGGGTCATTTCGTAGAAAAAGAAATGCAGGAGCTCATTAGCATGACTCATTAGCATAACTCATTTGCATATGACACACCCCCTGACATCACCGGAAGTGTGTTAGAAGGCAACACCCACCACTCAGGCTCCACTGGACTGTTTTGGATTGCTAGCTATTGGGGGGGGGATGTGCAGATCTGTCCTGGCAGAGGAGGGAGAGCTTGTACCTGAATAAAACTTGGTCTTAAAGGTGCCACTGGACTGTTTTCCCCCGGAGAGCTGGGGGGGGGGCTCTGCAACTTACCTGGCTGCTTCTTGCTCTGACTGAGGGCTGCTGGGAGCAGGGGGTGGGGCTTGTTGCATGTGCCCGCCCTCTGGGCTCTTTACTGCCGGAGCTCCGCTCCTGTGCGCTCCTGCAGGAAATGACCCCTGGTTAGGAGATAAAAAATGGGTAGAAAATAATGTGTGAAGGGCTCATTTTTCGGAAAGTGGATGTTGTTATACATTTGTTCATAATGTTAAAAAATCCAATAAATATATTTACAACTGACCCCAAAGTGGTGATCAGCATTTCCCTGGGCGTGTAAGAAAGGGCCACAAGAACTAAGCACCGAGGCAACCTTTCCTGCCTGAGTTCACACAATCAGCATTGCTGTCAGATGGCCATCCAGCCTCTCTTTGAAAACCTCCAAAGAAGGGATGATTGTGCCACCATCACGCCTTTGATCTGACATGAGGAAAGAGGCATAAAAGCAATCCTTTTTTATTTGTTCGTTTTTTGGGGGGGAGGTTTCTCCTGAACTCCTGGCTTGATGCTGCACTGAACTGCAAGCGGAATGACATGTTCGTGGGCACAAGCGTGAGCCTTTTAAGTGTCTCCTGACTCAGGTGCTCTGGCCATAAGGGAGAGGCCATGGCTGGGTGATAAAGCATCTGCTTGGCATGCAGAAGGTCCCAGGTTCAGTCCCCGGCATCTCCAGTTAAAAGGACTAGACAGTGGGTGATGGGAAAGACCCCTGCCTGAGACCCTAGAGAGCTGTAAAGAGGGGCTGTGGCTCAGTGGTAGAGCATCTGCTTGGCATGCCGAAGGTCCCAGGTTCAGTCCCCGGCATCTCCAGTTAAAAAGGACCAGGCAGTAGGTGATGGGAAAGACCTCCGCCTGAGACCCTGGAGAGCTGTAAAGAGGGGCTGTGGCTCAGTGGTAGAGCCTCTGCT
>NW_015159913.1:10493-17340 GCF_001447785.1 Gekko japonicus
TGGCATGCAGAAGGTCCCAGGTTCAATCCCCAGCATCTCCAGTTAAAAAGGACCAGGCAGTAGGTGATGGGAAAGACCTCCGCCTGAGACCCTGGAGAGCTGTAAAGAGGGGCTGTGGCTCAGTGGTAGAGCCTCTGCTTGGCATGCAGAAGGTCCTAGGTTCAGTCCCCGGCATCTCCAGTTAAAAGGACCAGGCAGCAGGTGATGTGAAAGACCTCCGCCTGAGACCCTGGAGAGCCACTGCCAGTCTGAGTAGACAGTACAGCCCTTGATGGAGCAAGGGTCTGATTTGGTATGAGGCAGCATCATGTGTGTCCTTTTCCTGCTCTGCATCCCCTCAATCTCTTGGAAGAGGGTGGCTTGTATATCAGAATGAAGAACAGCATCGTCGTTCTACCTGGAGATTATGCTGTGCTAAACGTTCCAGAGCGTGGCTGGCGATGGAGCGAGGGTCTGATTTGGTCATGTGTGTCCTTTTCCTGCTCTGCACCCCCTCAATCTCTTGGAAGAGGGTGGCTCGTATATCAGAATGAACAGCATCGTCGTTCTACCTGGAGATTATGCTGTGCTAAACGTTCCAGAGCGTGGCTGGTTTCTTTCTCCCCGTCTTGCATTTTCCCTGCTCAACATGGCTGAAAAGACCCCCCCCTTTATCCTCATGCTCCATCAAACCGCGGACGTAACAGGGGCTTGGATAGCACACAGCCCCCGGGGGTCAAGGGTAGTGCATTTAGAAGAGAATAAAAACGGCTAAAAATCGCTATGCATCATGTTCGTTACCATTCAGGGTAAATTTAGCACTCCTTGTCAAAGGCTGTAGATCAGACGTCTCTGGCCCATTAAACAGATTTTATTATTTTTCAAAGCGGGTCCTCTGCAGAGCGATCCCCTTCAAAGGGGCTGGCGCAAAATCCCTCTCCTGTTTGGCAAGAGACGCCGCTGCAGCTTAAAACGTTTGCGCCGTTAGCAAAGGAGTGGGGAAGAATCTGAAATGGGGGAGAGGTGCGGTTTAGGGAGGGGGGCGAGGACGAGATGAGCCGGGCGTGGCTCATCGCATCCGCCTTTCCTTGGAGGTGGGCTGTCTCGGCCTCGAATTGACTACTCGCCACTTTGGGGTCAGGGAGGAGCCAGTTTGGTGTCGCGGTTAAGTGCGCGGACTCTGATCTGGGAGAACCGGGTTTGATTCCCCACTCCTCCACTTGCAGCTGCTGGATGACCTTGGGAAGCCGTAGTTCTGATAAGAGCTGTCCTTGAAAAAGAGCCGTTTCTGTCAGAGTTCTCTCAGCCCCACCCACCTCACAGGGTGCCTGTTGTGAGGAGGGGAAGGGAAAGGAGTTTGTAAGCCAATCTGAGACTCCTTTGGGTAGTGAAGGGCGGGGTATAAATCCAATCTCCTCCTCCTCCTCCTTCTTCTTCCCCTTCCCCTCTGGGGAGCAGGGGGTCACTGGGGGAAGGGGTGGGAATAGTTGTGAACTTCCTGAATTGTGCAGGGGGGTGGGCTAGATGACCCTTGAGAGGAGGGCAACCAAGATGATGGGAGGGCTGGAGCCCCTTCCCTCGGAGGGAAGGCCAAGGAGTCTGTGACTTTTCACTTTAGAAAAGAGACGACTAAGGGTTGGACATGTGAGAGGTTTATAAAAGGATGCGCAGGGTTGACAAGGCTAAAATTTTCTCCCTTTCCCGGAATAATCAAGAGCATCAAATGAAGCCGATTGGCAGTAGGTTCAGGACAGACAAAAGCTTTTGCCCATATTGGGTCTTCAGCCCTAGCCTGCCCTCTGTGGGATGCGAATAGTACGCCCGCCTACCCAAAGGCCAGCAGGCCCAGGGCTTCTGGGGAGGCGCATTGCTGCCGGCCGGCCTCCCTCCTACTCCCGCGCCAGCACTCTTCCACCTGTGCTCCCAGCTGAACATATTTCCTGGTGCCACCAGGGAAAGGGTTTGCGGGTGGTGCGGACAGTTGTGAGCACGGGAGCTGGGGGTGTGTGTGTCTCACGGGCAGACCTGGGAAGGAGACACAGGCAGCTGGGAGACATGAGGAGGGGTGGGAGGGAATGAAGGTGTGAGCAGGGCCGGGTTGTGGGCAAAGGAGGGGAGGGGTGTCCTGGGAACTCTGCCCAGGGCCTCCCAAGGTCTGGAACTGGCTCGGACCGCAGGGGCTCTGCCAGGAATAATGGGGAGGGCAGAGGTGCAGGGTGGGGTGGGGGGTAGAAGGCTAAGGTTTGGCCGAGGGAGTGATTGCAGGGTTCAAGGGCGGATTCCTGGTTGCCGGGAGGTGCACGCGGTCCACTCCCCCCCCCTCGTGCTGGCTCATTCCTGGAAGGGGAGGGAAAGAAGGGAAGGGAAAGAAGGGAAGGGAAATAGCCGTTGCGCTTCTGCAGAGAAGTGGATCGACTCTTGAGATGCAGCATTTCCAGAGCGCCGAGCCAGATTTAGATGCGTGCGTGGTGGATTCGGCACGAAGGCACCCTTTCCTCTCCAGGGCTGCGCTCCCAGAAGAGGGACCCTTGCATGTCTGCAACAGCAGCTGCTGGGGGCGCAGCACTGATTGGCCGGTTTCTCCAGATCCCCCTCCTCCCTTAAGGCATTTCGCACTTCAAGTAATTCTCCTGTTACTCTAGTCCAGTGCAGCAAATGCAAGGGTAAACCTACGTCTGGAATGTTATTATTTTTTTTACATAGACACCCCATCTGGCAAGGAGAGGGGCAAAAGGCGCAGTTGAACTGGTGTTCCGTGAAGCGGCAGGCATGACTGTCGATCATATTGGGAGGCGTAAGGCTGAGCAATGTGTCAGTCGGTTGGAGCAGGTGCATGTTAGGTATGTTTAATATACTTGAGCTATCGGCCGCCGGCCATGGAGAGATACGGCGGAGCTGAAGGTTCCTTTTGCAGAGCGAGAGTTAGCGCAAGCCCATCGGCCAATCACATTGCTGGTTTGGGAAGCGAAACAGTTTCTTCGAAGTACCAGAATGTGTTGAGCGAGAGAAACAGAGGATCTGTTTTGTCCTAGGTTTGCAGAAGTGTCTGAGTTGCGTGACGGAGTGAGCTCCCGTCTCTGGCCCCAGCTCCTGCCAACCGAGCAGTTCGAAAGCAAGAAATTGCAAGTAGATAAATAGGTACCGCTTCAGTGGGAAGGGAACAGCGTTCCGTGCGCCTTGGTGGTTAGTCATGTTGGCCACATGACCACAGAAATGTCTTTGGACAGCGCTGGCTCTTCGGCTTGGAAACGGAGATGAGCACCGCCCCCTAGAGTCAGATTCGACTGGCTTTCGAGCAAGGGAAACCTTTACCTGAGTTGCATAGAAAGCAAAGCGTTTGGCTCCCAGTTTTCCGTTGTTTTCATTTGATGGAATTGGGCGCAAACACAACACCGTGGTCCTGTATTGTGGCTTCTATAGGGAGGGTTACCGACCTCTGAGTGGGGGCCTGGTGAGCGCCAGGATTGAAACTAATAGCTAGATGACGGGGATCAGTTCCCCTGGAGAAAACGGCTTCTTTGGAGGGTGAACGGTGTGGCGGTTTACCCCCCTGAGGTCCCTCCCCATCCCGACTCCGCCCCCCAAACTCCGCCCCCCCAATCTCTAGGATTGTCCCAGCCTGGAGCTCGCAACCCTATTTATAGGGGAGCCAGTTTGGTGTCGTGGTTAAGTGTGCGGACTCTAGTCTGGGAGAACCGAGTTTGATTCCCCACTCCTCCACTTGCACCTGCTGGATGACCTTGGGCAAGCCATCGTTCTGTCAGAGCTGTCCTTGGAAAAGAGCAGTCTCTGTCAAGAGCTCTTTCAGCCCCACCCACCTCACATAAATCTAGACTCTTCTTCCTCCTCCTCTTCTTCTTCGACAGTTCTTGAGAGAGTTCTCTCAGCCGCCCCTACCTCCCAGGGTGTCTGTTGTGGGGAGGGGAAGGGGAAGGAGTTTGTAAGTCGCTCTGAGACACCTTTGGGTAGTGAAGGGTATAAATCCAGTCTCTCCTCTTCTTCTTCTTCTACAGTGACAGAGCTGCTTTTTGGGATGTCACGCTTGGTGCTGTCTGCTTTGCGACTGTCCTCTTTTTCTTCTTTTGATTTCATTGACCTCTCTCTTTTACCATTCAAAGCATCATAGGCCGGGCAAAATCTTATCTGGAGTCTGAGCTGAGAGCGAGAGAGAGCCGTTTAAACAGGAGCTAATCTGGCTGTCTGGCATGAAGCTCCCTTTTCAAATTCAATCATTAATCCCAGCCGTTGTGAGACTTGCTTAATGGTCTGTCCAACCTCTCCCCGGGGTTTGGGATCTAGGAATGTAGCCCATTAATTTCCATCATGTTTAAATTTCCAGTGCGGTCTGCAGAGCGCAGAGTGGTTGTAATATCGGTGTGTGGTTAAGCAGATTGCTCCCACAATTAGGGGGGGAAGCTGTGGGGTGGGGTTGGCATGGGAAGGGGCTGCCCTTTTCAAGGGGCGGAGGGGTTTGGGAGGGCGCGCATCGACGACAGCCACAAGGGCTGTGGTCTTGCGAAGCCTTCGTGAATGTGTTATAAGTGCAAGCCATGCTAAAAATTTATTCCTTTATTCCGATTTCTTTCCTGCCTTTTGCAGGAAAGGGCTTAGGGCGGGTTACACGGGCACACAGATTTCAGGACAACAGTAGCATATAAATTAGACGATTAAAAACATTTCAAAACGATAATAAAACAACGATCACTGCAAAGCCTGGTTTGCTATGTTGAGTTTAAGCTTGGTCAGAAGCCAGCAATTTCAGTAAAGGAGGCCAGAGACAGATTTCGGATGTCCGCCGCCTTAGCCGAAAGCCCACAGGAACTCCGTTGTTTTACAGGCCCTGACGGATTACAAATCCCGCAGGGCCCTGATCTCAAAGGCTCCTAAGTAAGCTCAAAAATTACGGGATAAAAGGACGTCCTCTCGTGGAACAAAAACTGGCTAATTAATAGGAAACAGAGAGTGAGTATAAATGGGAAATTTTCTCAGTGGAGGGTGGTAAGCAGTGGGGTACCGCAGGGATCAGTACTCGGTCCGATGCTTTTTAACTTGTTCATTAATTATTTGGAGTTGGGAGTAAGCAGTGAAGTGGCTACATTTGAGGATGATACAAAGTTGTTCAGGGTGGTGAAAACCAGGGAGGATTGTGAGGCACTCCAAAGGGATCTGTCAAGGATGGGCAAGTGGGCGTCAACATGGCAAATGGGGTTCAATGTGGCCAAGTGCAAGGTGATGCACATTGGAGCCAAAAAATCTAACTATAAATACACGTTGATGGGGTCCAAACTGGCAGAGACTGACCAACAGAGAGATCTTGGAGTCGTGGTAGATAACTCACAGAAAATGTCGAGACAGTGTGTGACTGCAATAAAAAAGGCCAATGCTATGCTGGGGATTTTTAGGGAGGGAATTGAAAACAGATCAGCCAGTATCATAATGCCCCTGTATAGATCAATGGTGTGACCTCATTTGGAATAGTGTGTTCAATTCTGGTCACCACGCCTTAAAAAGGATATTACAGCTTTGGAAAAAGTGCAGAAAAGAGCAACTCGAATGATACAAGGGTTGGAACACTTTCCCTATGAGGAAAGGTTAAAGCGCTTGGGGCTCTTTAGCTCGGAGAAACGACGACTGAGGGATGACATGACTGAGGTTTATAAGATTATGCATGGGAAAGAGCAGGTAGAGAAAGAGGTACTTTTCTCCCTTTCTCACAATACAAGAACCCGTGGGCAATGGTGTGACCTCATTTGGAATAGTGTGTACAATTCTGGTCACCACGCCTTAAAAAGGATATTACAGCTTTGGAAAAAGTGCAGAAAAGAGCAACTCGAATGATACAAGGGTTGGAACACTTTCCCTATGAGGAAAGGTTAAAGCGCTTGGGGCTCTTTAGCTCGGAGAAACGACGACTGAGGGATGACATGACTGAGGTTTATAAGATTATGCATGGGGTAGAGCAGGTAGAGAAAGAGGTACTTTTCTCCCTTTCTCACAATACAAGAGCTCATGGGCACTCAATGAAATTGCTGAGCGGTCGGGTTAGAACAGATAAAAGGAAGTACTTCACCCAAAGAGTGATTAACACGTGGAATTCACTGCCACAGGAGGTGGTGGTGGCTACAAGCATGGACGGCTTCAAGAGGGAATTAGATAAGCATATGGAGCAGAGGTCCATTGGTGGCTATTAGCCACAAGGTATAGATAGGGACTCCGGGGCAAGTAATGTTCTGTATTTTTGGTGCTGGGGGGGGGTCAATAGTGGGAGGGCTCCTAGTGTCTTGGCCCCACTGCCGGACCTACTGGTGGCACCTGGTATTTCTGGCCACTGTGTGACACAGAGTGTTGGACTGGATGGGCCTTTGGCCTGATCCAACAGTGGCTTCTCTTATGTTCTTATGTTCTTGCGTTTGAATGCACCAGTATGTTCTTTGGGCAACACGGGTGGGGTGGGGGTGGGGTTTAGCCCAATGGCTGTTTTTTAAACCATAGAGGTGCAGATCTTGTGGACTGGATATTTTGAGCCATGTGTTCTGTTTCTTATGGGTGTGAGAATAAGAGAAATGCCGCATGAGATTATAGTGTAGCTCTGTCACCTGGTTTTCAGCTGTGACCTGCTAGACGCCCCCCACCCTGGAGGGCTCATAAGGCAACATCAGGGGAAGGCCTCTGGGCCCTGTTGTTGGACATCCAGAGGAACTGGTTGGCCACTGTGTGAGGCAGGATGCTGGACTAGATGGACCCTCACTGGTCTGACCCAGCAGGGCTCTTCTGATGTTCTTCTCAGGGGAAGGCCTCGGCCTCCATGCCCTGTTGTTGGCCCTCCAGAGGAACTGGTTGGCCCCTGTGTGAGACAGGATGCTGGACT
>NW_015159913.1:17435-23322 GCF_001447785.1 Gekko japonicus
CACTGGTCTGATCCAGCAGGGCTCTTCTTAGGTTCTTATTGGGGAAGGCCTTGGCCTCTCTGCCCTGTTGTTGGCCGTCCAGAGGAACTAGATGGCCACTGTGTGAGACAGGATGCGGGACTGGATGGAACACCTTCCCTATGAAGAAAGGCTGAGGAGTCGGACTTTTCAGTTTAGAAAAGAGACGACTAAGGGGTGACATGGTAGAGGTTTTATAAAATGATTCATGGGTCGGAGAGAGTTGACAAAGAGAATTTTTTCTCCCTCTGCCAAAAGACTAGAATTCGAGGGAAATACTGTTTGAGATTGATTAAAATGTGGAATTTGCTGCCAGAGGATGTTGTGATGGCCATAGAAATAAACAGCTTTCAAAGGAGATTAGAGAGATTCATGGAAGATAAGTCTATCAGTGGCTGCTAGCCATGGGGGCAGAGGGGAACCTTCATGTTCAGAGGCACTAATCCTCTGAATCCCAGAGCCAGGAGGCACCATCAGAGTAAGGCCTCGGCCTCTCTGCCCTGTTGTGAGACATCCGGAGGAACATGCTGGCCACTGTGTGAGACAGGATGCTGGACTGGATGGACCCTCACTGGTCTGGTCCAGGAGGGCTCTTCTGATGTTCTTATGAAGGCCTCGGCCTCCTTCCCCTGTTGTTGGCCCTTCGGAGGATATACTGAGATTGATTAAAATGGGGAATTTGCTGCCAGAGGATGTTGTGATGGCCATAGGAATAAACAGCTTTCAAAGGGGATTAGAGAGATTCATGGAAGATAAGTCTATCAATGGCTGCTAGCCATGGTCGCAGAGGGGAACCTTCATGTTCAGAGGCACTAATCCTCTGAATCCCAGAGCCAGGAAAGACCATCAGAGTAAGGCCTTGGCCTTTCTGCCCTGTTCTTGGCCCTTCAGAGGAACTGGGTGGCCACTGTGTGAGACAGGATGCTGGACTGGATGGACCCCCACTGGTCTGATCTAGCAGGGCTCCTCTGATGCTCTTATGAAGGCCTCGGCTTCCCTCCCCTGTTGTTGGCCTGTGTGAGACAGGATGCTGGACTGGATGGACCCCCACTGGTCTGATCTAGCAGGGCTCCTCTGATGCTCTTATGAAGGCCTCGGCTTCCCTCCCCTGTTGTTGGCCTGTGTGAGACAGGATGCTGGACTGGATGGACCCCCACTGGTCTGATCCAGCAGGGCTCCTCTGATGTACTTTTCTTGTAAGTGTTCTTGGATAAGTTTTCTTCTCAGGTGAAGGCCTTGGCCTCTATGCCTGTTGTTGTCCCTCCGGAGGAACTGGTTGGCCTCTATGTGAGACAGCATGCTGGACCTGAGGGACTATTGGTCTGATCCAGCGGAGGTCTTCTTAAGTTCTTATGACCCCCAGTCTGATCCAGTTGTTCCTTCAAGTCTTAACAACATTTGTAGCAGGGGATGAGCGTTCGTGAGTCTCTGCCGACTTCACGAGCAGTGACTTACGAAAGCTCTTATAACCTGCCACAAATTTTGTTAGTCTTTTGGGCGCTCCTAAACTCTTGCTCTTTTCTTCTGCTACAGACCGACTAACACGGCCACCCATCTTGATCTTTCTCCCATCGCATGGTTTATTGAATGTCCCATTGGTGGACTGTACCGGCTCCCTCTGTGCAATCCACTTTGAGCTCATGTGAGAAAGGCGGACTCTGAATAATGGACATAAACAAAGGGGGTAGTTTAATGTGGCCACACTTGATGTGCACAGTTTTGTAGTCTCTGCTTCTCAAAGGCAGGGCATCCTTCTAAAGGGCCCTCATCCCAACTGCTTTTGCTATCTGTTGCGTTTCTTCCCCTTTTTGCACCGGGGAGAATTTTGCACTCCTCCCATAATCCTGAGCTACTGTTTCTGTTTCTGGATCATGACCGTCACTCTGTCCTGTGCACTGAGCAGGCCTGACAGCATTGGAATTGCAAGCATTAGCCCGAAGAAGCGGTGTCAAAAGCAATGCATGACCTGAGCATCGGCTCTGACGTTTGCGAGGGACCCCCAGGGCGCCTCTTTTGGATTGCGCGGTGCGGCGGCTTCACTCTGCAATTTGTCTGCCTAGCAGAAGTGTCCACATCGCGGCCTCTGACACTTCCTGGCATCTGCTAAGTGCTTTCAGACAGTGGGAGGGGCTTGATGGAGCGTTTGCCCAGCGGGGCTTCTGATTGGCCGTGCAGATTAGAAAGGCATCCGGTTAAGCAGAGCGTCTGTCAAATCGTTAGTGTTAGAATTATGTATCACCTCCCTGCCTGGCCGTGGCAGCCATTTTGTGATTGGCTCCACCTATTGTGGCAGCCATTTTGTGTCAGAAGTCCAGAGGTGCCTCCAAGCGCAAGATGGTTGGGAACCCCGGTGTAGATCTTGGGCGGGGAAAGTGATGTTTGAGGGAGGCCTGCAGGGTCACTGAAAGCCCCGTGCCTATTGTGGCAGCCATTTTGTGTCAGAAGTCCAGAGGTGCCTCCAAGCGCAAGATGGTTGGGAACCCCGGTGTAGATCTTGGGCGGGGAAAGTGATGTTTGAGGGAGGCCTGCAGGGTCACTGAAAGCCCCGTGCCTCCCTCACCCCTTGCTAGGGCCAGTCTGGTGTCGTGGTTAAGTGCGTGGACTCTAATCTGGGAGAACCGGGTTTGATTCCCCACGTCTCCTCTTGCAGCTGCTGGATGACCTTGGGCAAGACATATATCTGCAAACCAAGAAGGTCAAGCTAACACTATATAATCTGCAAACCAAGAAGGTCAAGCTAACACTATATAATATAAAAAATAAGAAGGTCAAGCTAACACTATATAATCTGCAAACCAAGAAGGTCAAGCTAACACTATATAATCTGCAAACCAAGAAGGTCAAGCTAACACTATATAATCTGCAAACCAAGAAGGTCAAGCTAACACTATATAATCTGCAAACCAAGAAGGTCAAGCTAACACTATATAATCTGCAAACCAAGAAGGTCAAGCTAACACTATATAATCTGCAAACCAAGAAGGTCAAGCTAACACTATATAATCTGCAAACCAAGAAGGTCAAGCTAACACTATATAATCTGCAAACCAAGAAGGTCAAGCTAACACTATATAATATAAAAAATACAATTTTTATTAAGGTGTACTCATTAAAACATACTATGATTAAAAGAAAGAGTCTAAATTTCAGACTTTTAAAAGCTTTTCTAATACAAATACACTTGACGGGTAAACACTTTATAACGTAGGACCAAATGCATTTCGGCCCCTTCGGGCCTCCCTCAGTAGTCACTGTTCTCTATATTACACTGACACACATCCAAAATGCACGTATAAAAGGCTTTTGTGTGTGTGTGTGTGTATAGCCAGATGTTTTTTTGTTGTTTCCTTATATGCTGCGGTGGCTCAAGTGGTTAAGACGCTGAACTGCGGGCTGTGGAAGGTTGGTAGTTCAGCAGTTCGAGACCCGGGTGCCGCATGATGGCGTGAGTTCCCATCTCTAGTTCCAGCTCCTGCCAACCTAGCAGTTCGAAAGCAAGAAATTGCAAGTAGATAAACAGGTACCACTTCGGTGGGAAGGGAACAGCCTTCCGTGCGCCTTGGTGTTTAGTCATGCCGGCCACATGACCACGGAAACGTCTTCGGACAGCGCTGGCCCTTCGGCTTTGAAATGGAGATGAGCACCGCAACCCTAGAGTCGGATTCGACTGGCTTTCGAGCAAGGGAACCTTTACCTTATATGCTTTTAGTTATGCTACTAGCTTATATGTTGGGCCATAAATATAGCCATGTCAATTCTCCAAATTATTCTGGTATCAGAGATTTCATTGGTCTGGATGTGTGTCACCTCCATCAAAGGTAATGATCAAGTCGTACACCTAAAATTTGTATTTTTTATATTATACAGTGTTAGCTTGACCCCCTTGGCTCGCAATTACATTTTATGACACACACGGCCCGGCCCAACAAGGTCACATTTATGTCGGATCTCTCTCTCGTAACAAATGAGTTCGACACCCCTGATCTAGTCCAAGCCCCTCTACCGTGCAGGGTGACCCAAGCATCCACGTGCAAAAATCATCCGTCGTCTGGAAGTGAGTTGCAATGCTGGGAGATCTCCAGGCCCCACCTGGAGGCTGGCAACTCCGCGGCCCTGCTTTTCTCAAGGCTTTTGTGGAGAGCCCGTTTCCTTGACCTCCGCTCAGCTTGGAAACCCCTTAATCACATCGCCGCTGGCCTGCATCAGAGGAGCCGAACTGTGTCAAATAAAAACGTCTTATCTTTTTCTTCCGCCTTGAGTAACGGGCTCTGTGCAGAATGCCCCAGAAGAAGCCGACTGGCTCCCGCGCAACTCTTTGGAAGCCCGTTTTGATCTAGAAGGAGGTGCAGCTGTCGCCCCCGATGAAGGCGCCTGGGTTGTTTGAAACGTGTCGGGCAATTTGCCTGCCATTAAATTCTCCTTTGACACCCGCTGGAAGCTGACCGCCTCCTTTTGCGTTCCGTTTTCTTCTCCCGCTCAGTTACATTTATGGGGAAGGCTGAAAGAAAGAGGGGGGGGGGACAGACCCTTTAGTGTTCTGTGGAGTAACAAAGCCAATCCATGTGTCCCCTTTATCTTCATCATGGAATTCTGCGCATAACTTTTCCAGAAAAAGTAATAATCCCTCAACGGGGTTTACCAGCTCACTTGGTCCCACACCCCTTAGCCATCTATTGGATTGCAACCGCCTCAGATAACCCTGGCTTGAGAAATTCTTGCAGATTTTGTGGTTCGAGACTGGGGAGGGCAGGGTTTGGGGCGGGAAGGGACCTCGGCAGAGACGTGATGTCGAAGCAGTCGTTTTCTCCAGGGGACCTGATCTCTCTCGTCTGGGGCTTAGTTGTTGAGAGCCAGTTTGTTGCAGTGATTAAGTGCACGGACTCTAATCCCGGGTGTGATTCCCCACTCCTCCACTTGCACCTGCTGGATGACCTTGGGCAAGCCATAGAGCATTTTCCGTCAGAGCTCTCTCAGCCCCACCCACCTCCCAGGGTGTCTGTTCTGGGGAGGGGAAGGGAAAGGAGACTGTAAGCTGCTCTGAGACGCCCTTGGGTAGTGAAGGGCGGGGTATGAATCCAATCTCCTCCTCCTCTTCCTCTTCATTCCTGGAGATCTCTGGGCCCCAACTGGAGGTTGGCATCCCTACAAATAGGACCACCTCCACCTCTTTTTCCACCTCCAAGGCTTCCCGTCCTTATTCATGGTGACAAATGTAGCGGTAACACCTTCTTCTGCGTTTTGACTGGACTCGGTCTGTCTCCTCTTCTATGGTGGTTGTGGATGGGTCTGCTAAGGTCTCCCCAGTGTGAGTTCCTTTAACGTTTGCCCACCCCTGACCTTTTCCCTTTATTGGGGTCTGGTCCCTTTATGTTGGGAAAGGGCCTTAGCTCAGCCACGGGACGATCCAAGAAGAATAAGAAGAAGAGGAAGAGATTGGATTTATACCCCGCCCTTCACTACCCAAAGGAGTCTCAGAGTGGCTCACAAACTCCTTTCCCTCCCCCTCCCCACAACAGACGCCCTGTGAGGTAGGGGGGGCTGAGAGAGCTCTTGACAGAAACTGCTCTTTTTCAAGGACAGCTCTTATCAGAACTACGGCTTGCCCAAGGTCATCCAGCAGGTGCAAGTGGAGGAGCGGGGAATCAAACCCGGTTCTCCCAGATTAGAGTCCGCGCACTTCACCACTGCACCAAACTGGCTCTCCAAGGCCCCGGGGGAGCTGCTGCTGATTGCCAGAGTGAGCAACGCTGAGCTGGGTGGACCAGAGGACTGACTGGGCGTGAGACAGCATCGTGTGTCCACATCTGAAATGCCATTTTATACTACTCTAAGAATCCAGACTCCCTACCAGAAAACTCAGATTGCTGAT
>NW_015159914.1:0-5688 GCF_001447785.1 Gekko japonicus
TGGAATAACATCTCACCCTGTTCCAGTGATGTCTCAGTTCTGACTGGAGAATTCAGCAAACAGAAAATCTTCGGCAGCCAATAGCTGCTGCCTGCTACGGTATTCTAGTGTCGAGCATGCACAGGGATGGGACAGGGTTAAAAAATTAAATTCTCTCTGCTTATGAAGGTCTCCTGCTGCTTTTGACCTATTTAACAGCCAGACTCCAAAGTGCACATTTCAATTAACGACAAAACTCACAGTCTAATTCATTCATTGTCTTATTATACAAAGGAATCAAAGGAGGTTAATTATGGGGTTGCATCCTCTCACGCAGTTAGATTCTTCTCAGACATAATACACCTGATTAAAAATGCCACAATGTTCTGCTCTCAGCAGCCTTCTTGTTAGAGATATGCACGCACTCCTGCACCACCTAATATATCTTGATTTGTGCCAGGTCAGTATAATTCAGCAGACAGAAGGCAGGCTGCATCTAGGTTTAAATCTCAGCTCCGTCTATGGAGTCACAGGGCAGTCTTGAGCGACCCCCCCCCCCAAACCTTAAACTTTCCACCTGCAAATTAAGAATAATAGATGTCTAGCTGAATGGCCCAGGCTAACCCAATCTTGTCAGATCTTGGAAGCTAAGCAGGGCTGGCCCTGGTTAGTAAGTGCACGGGAGACCACCAAGGAAGTACAGGGTTGCTACAAAGAGGCACGCAATGGCAAAGCTCCTCTGAACATCTCTTGACTGGAAATCCCTACAGGGTCACCACAAATTGCCACTTGTGGGGGCTGGATGCACATCCCCATTCACATTCAGCACCAACTGGCCAACGACTGTCACTGGCAACTGGATCAGGGCGAGGGGGGGGGTATCAGCCTTGGAAGCAGAGGTTCTGCCCTTGTTCCTCCAGACATCTGCCCTTACCTGGCATGCTTCCCTTTGCGAGAGAGTGCAAATGTTACCAAACCAAAAGGAGCCCACTTTGTGGAAAGCAAGAGAATTTGCAAAATACCCCCTTCAACCCCACCCCTTTGCTCCTTCATAGTTTTTATTAAGGGCCATTTGCATGCTAGAGCAGTAATGAATTAATACTTGCTTTCATACAAAATGAAGGGTGGGGATTCTGAATATTTTTGTTTATAGCTGCCAGTAAGAATTTGGGGGCAGCTGAGCTGAACCTTGAAGAGCACAAGGAGCATTTCAAACCCTAGAACTAATTACAGGAACTACAAGCTGTGAGATTTTCTAACCACCAGTTGGAGAAATCACAACAGTTCTGCAGATTTCACTGCTTTGTTACATAAGTCAATTTTATTTCAGTTGCAAGATCAGGGAGGATTACTTAGTTTTGAGTTCTGTTCATTTTCAGACTGTGAGCAGGGGCTGAGCGCACTTGAGAGACAGTTCTAATTTAAACAAACAAATGAACCTTAGAGCCTACAGTCCTGCAATAGGGTATATTATACAGGGCTTTTCCGGTGTCCCTTTTTGTATAGCTTGCCGCTCACTTGTGGAGTACTACAGACCGAACAATGGAATCAAACCTTCTATCCTGCAGTCCCAATTTCTACCCACTAACAACTGTTTTCAAGCAAGCAGATACACTTCCCCTATCAAGTTGCAAGGGAAAGCTATTTTCAGAAGGGTACTCTGCCGGGTGGGTCCCTTCATTTTGAATGCCTAGAAGCAATATGCTATAGAAAGGCATTTGCCATGCTTTTGTGGGATCTAAACAAACCGGTAGAGAGGACAGATGAGCATCCCATGACAAGAAAATATCTGTTGAGAAGAGGCAAAAACACACAATCAGGAAAATGACTGCTATTCCATTTTGATCGGAGGGGTATGCTATTTCCCTCCCAAAAGGTACAAGGGCGGGGGGAAGGAGCAGAAACCTCTACCTTACAGAGAAGACTCAAACTCCAGAATGGATTCTTATCTTATTCTTATCAAAAACAGTTGTACATTTTATAACTATCTGAGGAGATATGCCCTACATCAAAGACACAGAAACATATGGCATCCGAACTACAATACAGTCACTGGTGCTGAAGAGCAAGAGGTTCACAGAGCCAAAGCCCCACGAGCAGCTCTGGAGTCCAAAGGTATCTGGCAGACACAACCACAGAGTGCTGGAAAACCTCACATATTTTAATGTAACTTGAAGCACCGTCGTGACTAGCCAAGTGTGCAAACGCGCTCTCAAAAAGGACCCCAAGTGCTTAGGAAGTGACAAACAACACCTCTTTTCTGCATACGCAAGGACGCGAACTCTGTCTCACACGCACTCTGCTTGGAAATGGCGTGGCTAAAACGTGACACAAATTCCCATGCAAGGAGAGCCATCAGCAGCTTCACCCCCCACTTAATTCAAATAGGATCAAAAAATCTCCCTGCTCTGCTACCGCTGCCTTCCGGAATCTAGGATGAGAAGGCAGGCAAACAAGCGAGAGAAGCCAACATGCTTTGCTTGGTTCGTTTAGCTAACCTGCTACGATAGTCTGCGCTGCAAAGAGGACTATTTTTAAAGAAAGGACCCACCTATAGTAGAAGGAGCTGGCGTGTGCGCAGCGGTACCGCTTCATCATAAACCCCAAAGCCATGGCTACTTGATACCCCAGTGCCCGGGAGTGGCCATTCTCTGGGAGTGAATTCTCTGACGTTCTACAGCTGTCTGATAATGCCATAAAATGACTTTTACTAAATCAGGAGGATTCCCACGTGGCAGCAAATCCCAAGAGGGCAAAACCCTCCCAGCTGTCCACAGTTTTAACTGCAGCCACTCACAGCGTGTGCATCTCATTCTCAACCATCATTCTTTCAGCCTCGCCCTCCTGCCCAATAAGTAAAATTAAGGGGAAGGATTGTGAGGCCCAGTTAGGAAAGCTTTCAGTCTCCTGGTCCCACAGCTGCCATATAAATAACCTGCTCGCCCTACCTGGCCTACAGACTGAAGCTCTCTTTGGCTGTCTGTCAATTATTCTTCACTTTTAAAACTCAGGAGATTTTTAAAATGTGAAACCCTCTGAACAGGAAATGCCTGAAGTACAGTTTTGTGTTCTGGAGGAGCAATTAAAAAAAGGCAGCAGTACAGGAAGAAATACTGAGGCTGTGGGCACACGGGCAGGAAAATGCGGGGGGGGGGAAGCGTGGCTGTTTGCCCCGGGGTTAAATAACGCGCGGTTGCGCAAGCAGACCTACCGTGGAGGTCCCGTGGAAGTCCTGTGGTAGGGGGGAGGTGCCGATCACTCCACAGTCCTGCGGCGCGGCAAAGAAGCGGGGCGTGGGGCAAATAGGGTTCTGTTATTGTTTTTTTAACTCAAATGTGTGCAGGCTCCCTTGGGTGTTTGTGCGCATCCGTGGAGACTTTGAAGGGAAAAAAAACTTTTTTGCGAGGGGACATGGGCGGGCGCCGGAACTACCACCGGAAACGCGATCAGACGCCCGACCTTGCCCCGCGGTTTCCGGAAACTAGTATCTCCGAGGTACTAGTTTTTAACCATGCATCTTCGGCAGGAAGCCTCAGGTTCTCCACGGGAGCTCTACGCTTCCCAGATGTGGCGGTGAGATCGCGCCCGGAAAATCCGCCTATCTTCCGTCCCTCTAGCGTGCCTAATGCTCCGTGTGACTGCAGCCTGAGACTGGTTCAGTACAATGAGACTTCTTACAGTCTCCATGCACCTCAGCAGAATACTTCACTAAATAGATGGCCATTGAAAAATATGCTGCAGGCACAAGCCGGAACATGTCACGGACCACTGAATTTAGTGCTGTATTTGAGTGTATCTCACTAAGCCAGATTTACTGAATGCTCTCTGCTGAGAAGGAATAAGCAGTGAGGATTCTAAAACACCGGAAACCACGTAGGAAAGTGTTTGTCATACATGAAAAGCTGGGAATGGCTGTTTTCTGCCATTCAAAAACAAAGCTTACAAGGTGGAAAGCGAACCTCTCATCCTGCAAGCTCACATCAAGCAGGAGGAGGAACATTTGAGCACCGCTTCTGCTTATTACCTGGGACCTTTGATCTGTAAGCAAGAACAGTCAACTTGTGACACAGACCGAAGCAGGAGCTCACGGTGCTCCTAGAAAAGAGCAGAAGGGGCCCAACAAGCGTCCTATGGCATAGTCTCAGGCGTGCATTCTTGCTTTTGCTACACCCAAGCTGTGCTGTGAGCCTGCACCCAAGTTCAGTAAACTAGAGGCAAAACGAGTCTCGGACACTGAAGTCATATGTACTCCGGAGTGAAGGTGGACCAGTTCCCATCTTCTCACAAGCCATAATCCTTGTCGCTTACTGTTTGCTTTCATTTGCATTTACATAGCAAGAGTTCATCATTTACTATTCAGGGCACAATTAATCTGAGTTAAATTTTAAAGGTGCATTCTTCCTTAAAAGCAGAATGGAAGGTTTCTTTCACTTACCGTGAATCTTCCTTTCTCGGTGGTTCTGAAGTGGGACATTCCTGCCCACCCTGATTTTATGGGTGCGCCTCCCCTTTGTTTAGTTATGAGGAAGCAAGGGGTAATTCTGAAGGGAGTTTGGTTCTAGTGGTAAGTTAGTTCCCTACTCTGAACTTAGTTCACTATGTTCTGTTAGTCCCGCTATGTTTTTTGGAGGGGAGACGTTTCTTTCCTTCTAGTACCTTTACGGCGGGAAGTAAGTTAGTTCCCTACTCTGTACTCAGTTCACTATGTTCTGTTAGTCCCTCTATGTTTTTTGGGGGGAGAAGCTTCTTTCCTTCTAGTACCTTTACGGCGGGATTATCGGCAGGGGCTTGAAGACAACTGGGCAGCCTCCAAGGGGATAAGCCCCTCCCCGCCTGGATCAAAGCTGGAGCCGACCCTGAGGAGGGAGGAGGAGCTTATATCCAGACGTGAGGAATGTCCCACAAAGAACCACTGGAGAAGTGTCTTGCTGCACCAAACCAAGGACCACCTAGTCCAGCTTTCCTTGTAAGAATTCCAGCACCCAGTAGGCGCTATGTGGTCTACATGAACCTGACCAAAGGTCCACTGGTAGAACACTTGGTGCCTACTAGTTATGCCAATTAATGCTACAGGATTCATGAGGAATGGCGCATGTTTTAAATGTTGGCCTGTGGGGTTTTCTTTGTACCTGGCACACAGTTTGCATTATCAGTCAGAAATGGGGTCCGTGTTAAAGATTACACAAGTCCTCATTCAAGTATGTCAACAGAATAGTACCTGCAATTCTTCCACCATACCTCTATTATAGAAACCATCTCCTAAGAGCTTCCAATAACACCCACCCACCCCCAGCTCTCCTACATATGCTTTATATGTTACTGGGCAGAAATGAATCTATACAAAATCACCAGTGTATTCCCCCTCCTAACAGTAACGTGTGAAAAAGTCTTGGAACTATGAAGGAACCTGGGACCCCATTTCCTGTTACTTCGCAGGACCTGAGCCAAAATTTAGGTCATGTGGAGCACATGTATTCTCTTCACTTTGGATTTTGGGTAAATTAGGATAAAAAACCCAGTGGTGGTGGAAACTGCTGTCAAGTCACAGTTGACTTATGGTGACCTCGTAGGGTTTCCAAGGCAAGAGGCGTTCAGAGGTGGGTTTTCCACTGCCTGCCTCTGTGTCACGACCCTGGACTTCCTGGGTGGTCTCCCGTCCAAATACTAGCCATGGGCGACCCTCCTTAGTTTCCAAGGTCTGATGAGATC
>NW_015159914.1:6898-7235 GCF_001447785.1 Gekko japonicus
AAGGTCACATCAGCAGGTTCAAGTGGAGGAGTGGGGAATCAAACCCGGTTCTCCCAGATTAGAGTCCACGCACTTAACCACTACACCAAACTGGTGGTGTATTAGTACCACCACTGCAGAAAACCAGAGCAAGTTTTGCCATGGTTCAGTAAAGACCTAACTGGGCCAGAGGCATTGCTAGGTCATTAAAAGAACTGGGACCCAATGACATCATAGGGAGGAACCAGTGACATCACAGGCCATTGTCACTATGGAGGCGGAGCGATGTGGAATTTAGGGAGGGGCTCCCCAGAAATTTAGGGGGGCCTGGGAATCATAATCTGGTCTGCATCAGATC
>NW_015159914.1:7315-19519 GCF_001447785.1 Gekko japonicus
ATTTAGGGAGGGGCTCCCCAGAAATTTAGGGGGGCCTGGGAATCATAATCTGGTCTGCACCTACCAACTCACACAGCAGAACCAGAGCTTCCAGTTTCAGCACAGAAGCTAGGGGTGCCAGCCTCCAGGTGGGACCTGGGGATCCTTTGAATTACAGCTCATTTTCAGACTACAAAGATTAGTTTCCCTGAAGAAAATGGATATTCTGGAGGGTGGAGTCTATGGCATTGTACCCCACTGAGGTCTCAGTCCTCCCCAGGCTCCATCCACAAATCTCTAGGAGTTTCCCAACCTGTATTGGGCCACCCCTCCCCCCCACCCCCCAGAGGTGTACAGTCACAGGGGGAACCTGGCAACCCTAACTAGTGATGTTTTAACGAGGGAGGGGAGAGGTGGAAAGAACGCAAATAGATGGGGAGAGGAAGGAAGGAAGGAGATGGAAAGAAAGTTAACAGATGGGGAGGAAAGAAAGAGAAAGAAAGAAAGAGAGGGGAGAGGGGGGAGGAAAAGAAAGCAAACAGATGGGGAGACAGGAAAGAGAGGGAGAGATTAAAAGAAAGCACAGCCCATGGGGGGAAAGCTTCCCAGCCGACTACAAAGGCTGCAGCTAGCCTGGATGCTCTCTGCCCACCCCCACCCCTGAAAACATCTCCCTACCCTTGCTGCCCCAGGCCAGCCAGCTCCTTACCTTTCTCTGTGTGCGCATGAAAGCAGCGAAAATGCGAAGCCACTCCACGTGCAGCCTCCAGCTCCTCCAGGCCGAACTGAGGGCTGCTGGGAGCTGGGGGTGGGGCTTAGCTTCCAGGAAGCAAGCCCCCACCCTGACTTCCCTCCCAGTCCCAACCCACCCGAAGTCTCAGAAAGCGGAGGGGAAAAACCCTTCACTTTCAAAAAGGGATGGGGGCGCGGTGGTGGCGGTGGTGGCAAGGCTCTGGCTGGCACTGGTTGCCCCCGGGGGGAGGCTCAGTATCCCATGGAAAATTTCGGGAAAGCACCAGCCCCCCAGCCCCTGTGTAGTCTACGCCTTTGCTTGTGGCTATCATGAAGTCCTCTGGATCAGCAGTGAATTCCACACTTTGATTACTTATTGAGTAAACAAGAACTTCCTTTGGCATCTCTTGCCCAACAACTTCATTGGGGTCCCCAAGTTAAAGTATTACGGGAGAGGGAGAAAGGGCTTTGCTTATAGGAAACACTCTTAATGCACTGTTTGGCCTTTGCCTGCTTACCTGCTCTTGCTCTGTACTACCCTCTGACCACAGCCTGCATTAAACCTTTGGCATGCTCCTTGTATAGAGAAAAATAAAAAGGCTGCACCTAGCACTACCAGGGGTGGGGGGGAGGCAAAAAAGCCAATGGTGCAATAAAAGTGAGCAGAAATTTATTGAATTAATAATCTGTTCATAGTTCACATTAGTGTCATCAGGGGATAAACCTATGCATTGCTTTTAGAGATCTATTGAACTAATAGACCCAGGCTTCCTAAAGTATGAGACAGACCTTCCAAAGGAAAAAAGGCTAGCTGCCAAGGGGAGACGACACAGACTTCTCAGGGTTTTCAACACGTAGGCTGAGCATGTGATCTGACTTGGATAGCCCAGGCAAGCCCGATCTCGTGAGATCTCAGAATCTAAACAGGGCTGACCCTGGCAAGTAGTTGGAAGGGAGCCCTCCAAGGAATACCAGGGTCAGGACACAGAGGCAGGCAATCAAGCCACCTCTCTGGAAATGTCCTTGCCCCATGAGGGGTTGCCAGAAGACTTCAAGGCACACCAGCACATGCACGCATGCACACACACGCAAAATAAAATAAAAAAGCACGCAAGCTGAGCATGTGTTTAGTATTCTCCCAATCAAAGCCAATGGCATCTATAATTCATGAATAGTGTTAATTAAAGTATGGTAGCTTTAAAATACAGCAACACACAGCAATGATCAAATTTCTTCCAATGATGCTAATTTAAAAGAAACAAACAGAATGACACATTTTCTAGCCCTGACTGATGTGGCGTTAACGGTGGAAAGTGGGCAAGTACTGCTGGCAAACAGTACTGCTACTGAGCAGGCAGAAGGCTACCTCCCTGGCTCTTGTAGCCTCCAGCATGGTTTCACCTCTACGTCTGTGATACACTCAACTACTAAAGCTCCTTTACTCCTCCTTTCACAGTCCCCAGTTGTGCAAAAGGAAAATCACGATCAGTTTTCAAAATGACGAAAAATGAGCCTGCTGATATAAAGCAAGCATGCTTCCATTAATGCTCATTTGCACAATGGGATGCGCAGAAACAGAAAGCTTGTTCACACATGACTTGGCTCTTGAGATTCCACTTAATGAGAGCTCCGAAGCAAGCCTTGGAGACTCTCACACTCCTTCTCCCAACCCCCTCGTGGGAGGGGGGGTGTCACAGGAACTCCAGCTCCCTTTTTACAGTATGGACATTATTAAAGGGAACAATAGTTAAGGGACTAGGGAAGCCATGGAAAAGACCAAGGCCTGCTCCTGAGCTCACCCAATAGCCCAGTCATGCCTGAACAGGATGAGAATTTCTTTGGAATACCATTATTTGTATTGAGTATTCCGACAAAATGGAGCCTGATCAGACCCAGAAGTTCTGAATCACATTTCTGTGCATGGAGGGAGTTGGGAGAAACTGGCCCGGCAACAAGCTGCGCTCGTGACCAATCTATGTAATTACAACTTGTCATGTCTCAATGCAGCCTGTGTTTCTTAACACGGTAGACCAACACAGCAGCTAATGCTCTAATCTGAAAATGAGAGATCACGGGAGAAAGTGGAAATCCAAAAACATCCGTGACAAAAATAATGACGAGTCAATAAAGATATGTTGCAATATCATTTACTGTAGTAATTCTGTAGAAAATTCTCTTCTATTATCGCTCACATGCTAACGAATGCTGCGCGATACAAACAATCCATTTCACAATATTTGCTTTATCTGAGCGTGTAGCAATCACAATTCTTATCACTAGAAGGAAGAAGATACACATTCAATTACAAATGTAGCTTAAAAATCATAATAAACCATTGCACTCAAAACTGTCACTTACATTACTACTTATCAACTCTTGAAGGAAACATTCTATGTTTAATAACAGAACCCAACGTCTTCACAATGTATTAGCTGGGTTCTAGAGGCCAAACATAAAGTCTCCACTGCTAATTGCTACCAGCCACGGTCTGCCTATACAAACAGCATTTAAAGTGCTAGTGCATCCATGTATGTTTTTTCCTATTTATAAAAACCCAACTGTAAAATGCCATCTATATTATTACTTACACATATTAACAGTCCATATAAACATCAAAACCTTTTTTATTCAGTGTCAAGCCTTAGCAGCACTTTAAATGCAGTTTGCATAGGCAGACCATGGCTGGTACCAATTAGCAGTGGAGGCTTTATGTGTGAAGACCTTGGGTTCTGTTATTAGAGACTCAACATGGAATGTTTCCTTCAAGAGTTGATAAGTAGTAATGTAAGTGACAGTTTTGAGTGTAATGGTTTATTATGATTTTTTAAACTACATTTGTAATTGAATGTGTATCTTCCTTCTAGTGATAAGAATTGTGATTGCTACACACTCAGATAAAGCAAATATTTTGAAACGAATTATTTACATTGCACAGTATTTGTTAGCATGTGAGTGATAAAAGAAGAGAATTTTCTACAGAACTACTACAGTAAATGATAGTGCAACATATCTTTATTGACTCTTCGTTATTTTTGTCACAGATGCTGTTTTTGGATTTCCAATGCTCTCATCTGGCCAGAGTCCTCCTTGCTTATCATGTATAAACCAAAGCAAATACATCCTTGTCATTGAGCTGTATGTTCTACCTACTCAGGGGTTTACAAGGACCTGAGGCTACAATTGCCATCCACTTTGAGAGTGGCACCCTGGATGGAAACCTTTCCAAGTCACAAAACTTATAAGACTGCTAAAATGTTTGTCAAGCTTTTCTGTCACCATTATTTTATTTTGCTGCTCTGTAAACAAGAGAAAATAGTGCTATTAATTGAGGCAGCACAGCATGACCACGGCAAACAGTGATGCTGGCCCTGGTGAGGAGAAAATAAACATGCAATAACACTGTAAAGCCAAAGACGGCTGTCAGGACCTCCCCCTACTCTCTCAGTCATCATCAGAAGAAAACACCTGAAATGGGAGATCCTACAGCTACATGAACATGGAGTCTTCCTCAAAATTAGAAGATTAAATCCTCTTAAAAGAGGGTTTCAGCTCGCAGGCTAAGAGAGATCCCACATTCAAATAACCAAGGGATCTCTAAGTCAACAAGTGATTCTGATGCAGGCGTGGGCTACTTGTCAGTCTCAGCAATCTGAAGACTCCCTGTGGCATGCAGACTACCTGATACAATTCCAGTGGTTCTGGGCAGTTGCTCCCTGTCCATGCTGCCAGATGGCACAATATACTACCATGATCTCAGTGAGTGAGACATGCCATCAGGACTACTGACATAGGGCATCCTATATTATCCTATATTTTGGGCATGATTCCTCTCACCCATTTCACCTGCGTTGTGTGTATACAAATTAATGCAAGTTTCTAAATCTTGGGAAGAAGACAGGAGAGGTCCCCTTTGTTCTTCATGGGAATTCTTACCTCTCCTCAGCAGGTCGAAGAGATGGAAGACGGAAGCTGGTATTCCTGTCCAACTTTGACTGGCTCTTGGTTCTTTTTATTGAGCCTTTAAGCCGCTTACTGAAGAATCCCTAAAAGGAAAAGTCACAGGAAGTGAAACAGTGAAAATATTTGCTAACCAAAAAGCTCTATCATTGGGTAATGATTAATCTCTTGATTGTGGAAGGGATTCTGGTATCCAGGACTCAGGGAAAGAAGTTCCTCAAGTCAAGGTACAGCTTTGGATTTCTCTACATTTCGTGAGATTGTGCCACAGATTTTAAGACACACAGTATCAAATGATTCCCAGAGTGACCATACATGGACCACTACCCTTTGCATCGGAGATTTGTCCATCAGCAGGATGTCAACTAATTTCACTGTGCTGAACACCCCCTCTCATCCCTTAAGAAGACACATAAACCCTTGCTGTCGGATTTGCTAGTCTGGCACTACTGTCAGCTCAACAGATCGAGGAAAGATATTTAAGTGAAAACTTATTTCAGTTCATGGGAATGATTAGTAGAGGAAAGAGGAGTCTGTCTTATTTGGCCATTTGTTGCCTTACAGATGGTATTCTGTTGCTTGAAGACTTCAGGCGCTTCTGCACCACTAAAATTGAATTCCAGACATCCAGATATTTGTCTTCAGCTTCACACAAACAGTAGAAAGCAGAAACTCCATTCCAATTTATCATGAATTCAAAATTAAATCCTGTTCCGATGCTACAGAAGCTGCTGCTTTAAGGGTTTTTCCTCCCCATTTCATACTGTTTTTAACTTGCTATTGCTATTCAATAACTGAATAGTTTTAATAGCATTTTATTCCTATTGTAAATCACTGTGAGGGCATTTTATTTGGGAAAGTTATGTTAAAAGTTAAATAAAGTCGAATAAATAGGATGCCTCACACTGGAATCCAATGCTTGAAGTGAACTTCAAGGGTTAAAATGGACAGTGGTTTTAAAGGATCACTAACTGGCGGGATCTGGTCCATGGGGTCGCAAAGAGTCAGACTTGACTGTGCGACTGAACAACAAAAAACTGAATTTAGCCAACATCTCAAATAAGTTACCGAAATAAAAAGTTAATCTCTCACTTTAAAGATGCTGGCAAAAAGAATGAGGGTAGTGGGGTAAGGTTTCCTAGGGTGAGAACCGAAATGACCTCTGCAAATAATCAATATGTGTCTTGGGCTCCCTTGGGACCAGTGTTGGGAATTCAACTGCAATAACCAAGGGTTACATATAGGAAATTGCAGAGACAAAGTGGCAAAAAGAGATTTATAAATGTTAATGACAATTAATACAATACCAAGAGTGGCCAAAACACTTCACATACATTAGCTTGCAGGAATCCTTATAACCAGTGTTCCCTCTAAGCTGAGTTAGTGTGAGCTAGCTCACAGTTTTTTAGACTCTGGGTTCACACATTTTTGTCTTCGCTCAGGAAGCTCCAGAGCAAACTAATTTCTGCAGTAGCCAAATTGCTCGCTCCCAACTTTAATGGAAGTAGTTCACAATGGAGAATTTTTGCTCACAAGACTCCACAGCTTAGAGGGAGCAGTGCTTTATAACCAATCTGAAAGGGAGGTCAAGTGCACACCTAATTCTAAACATGGCCCCAGAATGTGGATCAAAAAATATGCACAATGGGACCATGTACACAGAAGGGGGATTTTTCTACAAACCTGAGCACTGCACCAAAGCTTAATATATGGCTCAGGAGTTACCAGCTCTCATCATTTGGGTTAATCCCAACTATAAGGGGGATAATGGAAGTGTCTAAGTCTACATAATGTCAGCATTTAAAAGAATTGACACGGATTTACTTTTAAAGTAATTTTCATTTTATTAAAAATTGGCTTTACCCGTCTTGTCTCATCATATTTGATCTCATATTTGTCTTCTTTCTGGAAACATGTACTTTTCCACAGTATCCTCTTTAGAAATAGTGAAAATGTCCTTCAGATTTACTTTACAGCTTGAAAGCAATGATTTCAAAGGGCTAAACCTCCATTCAGGCTATCTGCTATTCACTGCAGCGACTTTTCTACTATGGCAGTCATTTTAAGTCTCTTTCTTTTCTATACAAGAGAGTTCAGTTAATGAAGGATTGTGTATTGGATACAACAATGTTATGATCCCATGTAGCCATGTTTGTTTATTTGCTGATGTCACCAAGGACAAACGAAGCCCACTCATAGTGAGGGCAATGCTTTGTATGAAAGTCAGGGGATAATCCTAGCCAATTAGGGATCACAAAATGAACACTTTTTATGTCCTTTGGCAATTATCCTCGAAAAACTGGATAAAAAGGGTGACCACCTTGAATTCCAACAAATGGTTTTCATGGAATAGGCCCCACCTTCTGGTTAAGTTATAACACTTTACACTTCATAATTTCAATAAGTAATTCAAGAAAAATATCAGTTTCTTCAGTCCTCTTCCTTCAGTGGAAGCAGAGTTATACCTTTCTAAATCCATTGATGTCAAGAGGATTATAAGGGGGTGGCTCTGTTTAGGATTGCAGTACTATGTGCTTTATTTACCAGTTTTAAATCTCACTCTATCCCACAGGTTTAGGGTCATTAACAGCAGCTTTTTCAAATTCGAATATTTCTGACTTCGACTGCATACCTTTGAATGTTTTGACAGCTCAAACGTTATTTAACAAAAACAATAAAAAAAATCTGTAATTGTGCCTAAAAGTAGAAAGGAATAAAATAGATGCTACAGCAACAGATTTTGCAATGCAAGTTGACTAACTGTTGAGTTGATAGCTGGATCAATGCTTCTATCTGATAACCTCACAAAGAAAAGTTATATCATTCTCTTTGCTGGATCTCAAAAATGGGAGAATCTCCAGATCGATGATATATATGAACTATTTTTACACATTTCATTTAAAATGCTTCCTTTAAATGCATCTTACTTAAAACCTTATAAACTCAGGGACAACCTTCAGAACTGTTATCAATAAGACAAATGCAATGGAGATAAAACTGATCAACTGGGAAGACTCCATGTATACTGCCAGCACTTCTTGGAAGACGGGAAGGATATAAATGTGACAACGATGCCTGTAATTAGGAAGGATGACAGAGTGGAACGGAGTGATGGATGTTCAGTAATTTAGCAAAACATTACTTAATTGGAGGTTTAAAAAACTCACATTGCTTTAGATTCTGGCAATCTGAACTAGATTTCTAGGGGTGGGGGCAGTTAAAAATGGTTCGGTCTATACATCTAACGAGCTTTTGTGGCAGAAAGGGGTTCATTGTGACTAAAGAGCCAGTTTGGTGTAGTGGTTAAGTGTGCGGACTCTAATCTGGGAGAACCGGGTTTGATTCCCCACTCCTCCACTTGCACCTGCTGATGTGACCTTGGGTCAGTCACAAGCTCTGGCACAGCTGTTCCTGAAAGAGCAGTTTGTGTCAGAGCCCTCTCAGCCCCACCCACCTCACAGGGTGTTGTGGGGAGGGGAAGGGAAAGGAGTTTGTAAGCCACTCTGAGACTCCAAGTGAAGGGCGGGGTATAAATCCAATCTTTTCTTCTTCTTCTTCTTCTAAAGTCAGTATTGTGTAATAGTTAGAGTGTCAGATTAGGATCTGGATCAAATCCCCGGTCTACCATGGAAGCTTGCAGGGTGTGATATTGGGCCAGTCACGCACACTCAGCCTGACCTGCATCACAGGGCTAAAAAGAATGGAGGAGGAGGAGAACAATGAAAGCCACTTCAGGCCACCACTGGGGAGAAAACTGGGTATAAGTGAAATAAACAAACATCTGGAAGCCCAGATGTATTATCTGGCCCTAAAAACCAATAACTGTGGGGAATACAGAGCATGGTTGCAGCGCAGGTAACTGTATGAGAGTGCTGTATGACAGCTAGTGTTGTACAGTACTTAAGAGAGTTGGAGTACTATCTGGGAGACCCAGTTTCGAATCCCCACTCATGCCATGGAAGCCCGCTGGGTGACTTTGGGGCTGTCATACTCTCTCAGCCTCAGCTGCCTCACAGGGTTGTTGTGAGGATAAAAAGCATGAGAGGAGAATGTAAACTGCTTCGGGTTTTCATTGGGGAGAGAGGTGGGAAATAAATGAATTAAATAAATAAAATACATGTGCCTCCTCATGCCATTTCTCTGGTGGAAAACAGCTCCCTCCAATAGCTTTAAACCTCAGCAAGGCACAATACATACAGATGTTCCTTTTTTTCCTACTGGAGTTTGGAGCAGCCCAGAAGGGAGCTGTTTTTGATCAGGGAAATGACGCAGAGGAAAGAATTTAACCTTCCCTTCCTCATCTTCCATTGTCTTAATCTACAGTGTCCTCCCACCCCCGCCAGTAGTTTTCAGGGACAAACAACACACCTGGACTTGAGACAACCCCCCCCCCCCCCCCTGCCCTCTTGCCGCGGAGAGGGGGGGAGGGAGAGAGCTATCCAATAAGCTAGTGCTGGGGGGGGGACGGACGGGGACGGACGGACTAAATTACCTTCGATAGTATTTCTTCACATCCCTTCACAACTGTTCCTAATCATGGCTGACAGGACTCGTTTGTTCAAAGTCTGTACGCACACTAAAATATACATTGATCCGAACACTTGCTCTAAGCAGAGAAACAGTTTAGAAGTTTTATAATGTAAAGTAAATAAATCTAGGGCAGTCAAAATCCCATGCACTTGCAATAGTGAAGCCTCTGGAATGGTTTGTGCTTACTTCCAGAATTAACTTGAATCTGCATACTATACTCTCCAGGATACTGAGTCAGCGCTGGGGTGGGAGACTTGAAAATTCTACCCCTCAATAGTACTTTGGGCTCCTATCAAAGAACTGGAAGTCACAGCAGGCTCCCTTCTATGCTGTGGCCAGACAAATGCCCGCTCCTGTTCCACTCTCTGTGGTCACACCCCTCTCCCCCTCTTCCTGTTGCACCTGCACAAAAGCACAGACCCAATAGCGATTTCACTGCCCCTTCCAACAGCTCCAGCCCCCTCTTCCCCTCACTAAAAATCCCTACCTGGCTACACAGTAATGCTACATCACAGGTCAGCAGGGAAAGGGGGAGGGAAACGTTTTTTGGGGGGAGCACATGGTAGCAAGCTGCCCCATACCATTTTGAGAGTGGAGCTCAGCTCTGACCCTTCCCCTCTAGGGCTGATGAAGGGAATGCCCACATGGACACACCTCCACAGCCACGCTTTGGATTTCCCTTTGAGCTGGGTTAAAACAGGTTTACTTTAAGCCCTGTTTTAATATGGAAAGCCCTGAGAATGCCACGAGTTGTGCTCGGAATAAACACTTCATCATGCGGATGTTAAAAGCCCACAGCATGGGCACAGCCTCAGCTTGGATGCTACCCTACAGAGTATCTCGTATAACTGTTAATCCAGTCCTGTCCTTGGCTTCTCTCTGGTGTCCTGTGTCACCCCACCATTTTTCTGACCTAGAACCCTCCTCCTCTGCTTTTCCATATCTGATTTATCGAGCTGGGGGTTGGGCTTCTTGGATGTGACCCCCCCATAGGCATATCCTGAGCCTTTGCTTTAGCTTTCTCTCTACCCCTCTGCCTAGTCTCCCAGCAATCCTGTAGCATATTAACCATCTTGACTGTCACAGATCTCTGTCCCACTGTATCTTCCAGACAGCGCCTACACAGCCTGCGGCCTCACAAGGATAAGGCGTCCCCATGGTGCATGCAGGGGTGCATGGTGCATGGTGCATGCAGGGCAAGCCCACCAGGCGTTCGATAAATCCATTTTATCGTTTTAAAACTGGTGCCAGCGGCAATCCATACATACAACCAGGAAAGTATGTAGCTGCAGAATAGGCTAGAAAAGTTTTCAACAGAGGTCACTAAAAAGTGAATGCCACGTAAGAAAAGCATGCGCGCTCATGGGGAGGGAAGCAACCGGTCCTCAAATTGTGAGGAAGTGAACTCAAAGAACAGGATTAGGAGGGAGGGGGAGGTATTCCCAGAATTAAATGCCACCAATGTTAAGCTGTATCCAGCTGGAATTAACTGCAGAGAGCAAACGAAATCTGTTCAGGGCCAACTGATTTGGGGTCTACAAAACCAGAAGGAGAGAGGGAAAGAAGGAAGCATCTAGTAAAACTAGCTGATGAGGCAAATTGAAACAGATGAAACTCACCAGGAACACCTGCATGACAGCATATTTAGACAAAATGACATGAATTACAGAGGCACAGGGACACTCGGTAATAACAATAAATTCATTTAAAGAAAGGTTACTGGGAGGTTACTGTAAACATATCTATGAAGCCGTCTGATCAATGCACAGCAGGTAAAAAAAGGAAAGGAAGGTGATACATATTTGAACAAAGGATGGGAGCAGAAGAAGAGAGACAGAGATACAATCATGTTTCATTCTAAGCTTTGTCTTTCATCTAAAAGAACAGAGTGAGAGAGAGGAGGTTGTGTTTATACTCAACGGAAGGTTAAAACAATTGAGAATTTAGCATAGCACTTGAAACAACAGCTGGGCTCCTCTCCTCGCGCTGTTTCATAACACATAAGCCAAACGGGACTGTGCATTTTTTTTAAAGGCTCAGCAAAAAAATACATCCCAGAACATTCTTCTTGATGAAGCACATAATCAGCCTGTAGAATTCAGATGAGATGCTTGAGAAACAAATGTTTCATTCAGCTTTTTAAAAATGTGTGTACAGATATATAAGGAGGAACTTAACAACAACTGCAGTTGCATAGATTTAACAACAAGAAGAGAGCAAGTCTTCTTACTTTGGGGGCAGAAACATACTGAGGAGGAACCCTTCAACAACGCAGTTTGACCTGTAGGTAGAAATCTTTGGGACCTGACCTTTATGGAACGGCCCAGGAACCAATGAACAAGGAAAGAGTAATATGTTCGCCCTCCAAGTCTTGCTATTCCACCAGACAAGCGCTGCTGCACCAATACAAGGTCCAGCTCTTAAATTCAATGTCAATAAGGTTGCCACAGAATGCTTAGCGCATGGGAAACAGCTTTGCTTAACTCAGTACTGGCAGGGGGGCATTTTGCACATGCCCAGGAGCACCATTTTGGTCATCCAGACAGCTGGGAGGGGAGAGTAACTGTAGCTAAGGCATAATATAAAAGGGTGGCTCCCTGACACAGAAAACTGGTTCGAAGGCTAAGAAAGGGCTCCAGTTAAGACCTAGCAATGTTACACAACACGATCCCAACACACACATATATATACACACAAAACCAACAATAACCATAACTATCTTTGTTGGAACGGCACAATTTTACTGAAAAAATATTAGGAGTAAAAAAATCTTGTTGCCAAAACCAACTTCACTTTCAAATGAAGAAGCGTATTTGTTTATACCCCACTTTTCTCTGCTTTAAGAAGTCTCAAAGCAGCTTACCATTGCCTTCCTTTCCTCTCCCCACAACAGGCACCTTGTGAGGTAGGTGGGGCTGAGAGAGTTCTGAGAGAACTGTGACTGGCCCAAGGCCACCCAGCAGGCTTCATGGGGAGGAGTGGTTCTCTGGATTAGAGTCTGCTGCT
>NW_015159914.1:19872-20873 GCF_001447785.1 Gekko japonicus
GTGTGAGGATGAACTAGAGAAGTACAAAGAGCAATAAACCTGAAACTCAATGCTTACTCTTTAGTCCACCCCCAAAGTATTGATTACCCAGTTGGAGAATCCCAATGCTAACTAATTATGCATTCTGTCACCTTGCTCGGGCAGCAACTATGTGCAGGGTTCCCCATTGGGTCTCTAACTTTAAACTAGCTAAGACATCAGCATGCATAAACAAACAGTAAATTATTTCATGACTACAGACAGAGAACCTGCAAATCCCAACAGCTTCTCAGGTAGACCCTGTGCTGGTTGTTGCATTTGTGGGCTTTTGCTCTGAGGCCTATAGAGCATGGCAGCCTTTGCCCCCTTTCCTATACTGGTTGCTGGGCACGCAGCTGGGCTTGGAGACAGGGCTGCAGACTGGTGTAGTGATCACTCGTTTCACACGGGCGCAAAATGGCTCCTCCCAGGAAGCGATATGTCCATATGCAATTCCTCAGCTGCAAGGGCTTTGGGGGTTTCCTTGCCAGGTAAACGGTTACCCAAAGACATTTATTGCTTTACCCCCTTCCTCTTGGCTTTCCTAACGTACTGTTCCCTCCATGCCACGGTAGTGATTCAAAGAAGGGAAGGCGGACAGAAACTTCTAGATCTGTGGGATGTTGGCATGGACCCAACCTTCCTCCAAGCTGCTCTCCTCCAGCCTAAGAAGGTTTCCTCCAATTTGACTGGCCCTTCTGTTGGAGGAAGAGCCACTTAAGTTGGAGGAAGGCACCTGAGTCTAGAGGAGGCTTCAAACTTTACTCAGTGGAGTGGTAGGATAGGGGTAGGATCTGCCCCAGTATTATGGAAGAACTCAGATAAAGCTAAGTAATGGCATTAAAGGTGGAAGGAAAAGATTTTAGATATTTTTTTCCAAAAGGTTTGTATTTTGTCACACCTCCACCAAATGTGGAGGTATGATCCTATGTTCCTACTGCATCTCCAACAGATATTTGAAGCTGTCGGGAAGCATTTAGCAA
>NW_015159914.1:21683-22686 GCF_001447785.1 Gekko japonicus
GGGGTATAAATCCAATCTCTTCTTCTTCTTCATTAATTTACACAGTATGGGGGAAAAGAACAACAGAGAAACATGGAAAACAGCACATGAGGGTTAAGGTATGACGGAATATGGCAACATAGGCATACTTTCCCAAGGACATTTCAATCAGGAAAATTAAATACACATACAGAAGCACATGACATAGAAGGTAGGAAGCTTTTGTGAATCCAAATGGCGACAGATCAGCTTTTCATGTGTGACAGCTCCCCTGCAGAATGGAATCTCAAGGCCAGTGTGCTGGAGGAAGTTCAGAGAGCTTCACAAATAATTAAGCAGCTAGGAAGATTCATTCGTGGATGCTGCTCTCTGCATGGTAAACTATGAAAGGGGGCAGGGGGGCTTACGATAAATTTCTGTCTTGGGAGTGTATCTGAAAGGCATGAAATCAAAGCAAGAAGAAGATGCTAAGCTGAAACAAACTGGAACTGTGGTCCAACAAAGGAAAATTTAGACTACATGTCAGGATAGATCTCCTAGTGCTGTGGCCCATTACCCACTGGCAGGTCTCTTCTTGAGAGGAGAAGCGAAAGTGCCCATTACCTGAATATTCACTGGGGAATTTATGGAGGAGGACAAAACGGTATTGGCAGGGAAGATAAATAACATCATGTCTTCTGTATCCCTGAGGATTTTTTTTTAAAGAACAAACTGCATTTCAGAAGAGGAATTGCATAATATGAACTGAAGGATAGAGGGGTTTCTGTCCTTACGTTTCCCACTATGCCACTGGGCTGCAAGACCAGAAGGTTGGAAATGCGAAGATTCTCAGCCTAGGGAATTCCTTGGCAATTCTTCCAAAGACGTGATGGAATTCTCTGCCTGGCTGCCTACATGCACAGATTTGTTTTCTGCCATATCTTTCTTTGTGAGCCAAGGACACTAAGCCCTTGGTACTACTATATCTGCCCTGAACCTCTTTCTCCTTGGGATTGCCAGTGAGTAGGTGAAAGCACAGGAATGC
>NW_015159915.1:0-1965 GCF_001447785.1 Gekko japonicus
GTTCCAGACTTCCGTCGCACTTTGCATGCGCTGAAACACGACCCATGCCCGACCGTCGCCATGAAGCACACATTGAAAACCCATCACCAAGCTCCCCCACGCCAAGATACGAGCACGCCGACCCAACCCCCACCAGCAGCAACCCCCCCTGCCACCCGTGAGAGGGAAGGGACGCCAGGGGTGCGTGGTTCGACGTGGCGGCTGGAGATCCTGGACCTTCTGGACCTCTGGGGAGACAGGGCAATCCAGACCACCCTAAGACAGAACCACAGGAACATCGACATGTTCCAAGAGGTGTCCACAGGGATGGAGGCCCGAGGGCATAACCGGTCCCCAGAGGAGTGCCGTGCAAAAGCCAAGGACATGCGTCTGAAATATAAAAAGGCCACGTCCCTGAACACAAGCTCCAGTGGAAGCAGACACACATGCCCGTATTATGAGGAGCTCAACCAATTCCTGCACATGGAGAGAGAGATATGGACAGCAGACCTGCTGCAGCCATCAGAGCCGCTTCCAGCCCGGGGCCCCACAACCCCCTCACCGCAGCCATCCCTGGATCCATCCCCTGACGACTTGCAGGAGACAGGGGAGTCACAGCCATCCACCAGCGGCCAGGCAGGTAGGTGGTACCGCATCAGCCCACAGGTGCTGGCCCACCGCGCGCCAGTATCCCAGACCCAACGAGGGACACCTAGCAGCCAGCACACCACCCCAGGACAGCTCCCATGCCACCCACCCACCCCCACCCGGGGTAATGCCACCAGCCCTGGGAAACACCCCTCCCTCTAAACCTGGGTGCCATCTGAGACAGGCCAACAAAGGGAACCCAGGAAGCAGAACCTCCATGGGTAGCAACAGTAGATCAGGGGCGAGAAGAGAGCACCCGGCAGCAGGGACAGGCATCACATAGATGGCCAATGCTGTGCACAGATGTATAGGGCCACTACATGGGAATAAACCCCACCACAGAACAGGGCTCGGGCCACGATACCAGTGAGATTATGGCAGCACGCAGCCACCACATGCCGCAACAAACCTAGGCGGCAACACCCCAAGGGGCGACCCCAGGGACCCTCAGCAACCGAGGCGTCCCCAGAAGCACAGCACACAACATGCCTACTGAGTGCCACCCCTGTACTCTTCCCCCAGGCTACGTCACCCATGCTGGAACCCCACAACCACGCAGTGACATGGAGGAGAGCGATGGCGGCGAGGGGTCAATGGAGGCAGCAAGCCCCCAGGGTAAGTAGCTAGGGACCAGAGCACAGCCTCGGTGGCCACCATGATGGCGACCCATTCCCAGCATGGGGCAAGGGGCACCATGGTCCACCGTTCCCACACCACACACATATGTCTCACCCCCAGGAACACCTGAGTAATCACAGGACAACGAAGAGGGGGAAGCAGAACCAGTGCAGGCTGGCCACCGAGATCTAGAACATGAGTGGCGGAAAGGGACAGGGCTGGCAGGTGGGACCACAGGCCATCCTGGAGGTTGCATGCTGGCTGAACCACCACAGTGATGTATGTCTCGTCACGTATCCCCAGGCCTGCCACCGGATGTCAATATGGGAGAACTCACGGATGCCGAGAAGGCAGCACTCATCACAAGCAGGAGGCGCCGAGTCTCGGCCCTACAACGTGTCGCAGAACAGCTCGCTGCCCAGAACAGGGAGGAGAGCAGACGGGACAGGAGGGCAGAGCAGAGGTAGCATGAGGAAGCTATGGCCCTGCTAGAGGCCGCCAATGCAGCAGAACGAGAGGAGCGCAAAGCGATGCGCCAGTCCATGGACACCTCCACCAATGCCATGGTGGAGCTGACATGTGCCATCACCCTGCTGGTGGAGACGGTCTGTATCCGTGGCCAGTCCCCGGGGCCGTCCCCCGTCCCCGCGGCCATGGTGGCCCCTGCCCCCAGCCCCAAAGGCCGGCCTCGACCCCACAGCCACGGTGGCCCTCGCCCTC
>NW_015159915.1:2118-22319 GCF_001447785.1 Gekko japonicus
GCCGTGGCTCCGTGGGCAGGGGCCGTGCCACAGCCCGGCCCCCGGGGGCAGGCCGTGGCTCCGTGGACAGGGGCCGTGGAACGGCACAGCCCCCACGGGTGGGTCGTGGCTCCGTGGGCAGGGGTCATGGAGCGGCCCCGCCCCGTAGCTGGACCCCATGGAGGCCGACAGCCAGGCATCCAGTGACAGTGGGCGGCCATGCAGGAAAAGAAAGAAGACAGAGCACTACACCCCTCCACAGTAGGCAGCACTGGGTCACCAGGCGCAAGCAGCGGCGGATGCCGGCCCCTCCCACACCTCTGAGCCCACCCCTCCCAAACAGACCATGACGATATTGCCCTATACATGGTTCCCACCATGGGAGGAACCCTGTAATGAGCTGGGGGACAGTGCAATGCCATCACGGGGACATCACCCCTATCGCCACCATGGCCCATCCAGGGGGGCCATGCAGGGGCTGGCCACCTATGAGTCCCCCCTCACACAGGGACCACATGGCCACCCTCGCCACACAGCATCAATCGTCGGTGTCCCATCCAGTGCACAAGTGTACTTGAAAATAAAAATGCCTTCCAACACCCCTCCATACGTGTCCTGGCAGCAGTCCAGGGGGAAGAGGAGGGGGAGGGGGCCCCACAGACCACACAGACACCACGTGTAAACAAAATAAAGAACTTTATAACAGGTAACGAAAGCCACACACAATGAACTGCAACACATTCAACAACCTAATCGGAACTGTCCTCGTCCCCCTCTACGCCCCTGTCCTCTGCCTGCTGGGGGTCCGGAGGAATAGCCTGATGTGGCCCCTCCACCTCCTCCTCACTCTCCTCCTCTTCCTCACTCTCCACCTCCTCCTCAGTCTCCAACTCGGACAGGCCCACCCCCATCATGTGTTCCTCCCCCTCTCCTCTGAAGGCCCCCCCCCGTGTTGCTGGGTGGGGCGGGTTACTGGTTGAGGCCTATGGCGCGCCCACTCCTCCCGCTGTTGGTCTCGGAGGGCCCCATCACCCCAGCTCCTCCAGGCGCCGGTCATGCCGTTCCACTGTGGGCAAGAGAAGAGAAAGACCACCACATCGGTGGCTTCAACACATAGGTGCCCGGCAGGGGCCCATACACAGCCACCCAGGACCCCTATCGAGGCCACCGATGCACCCACCCACTCCAAGGAACTGGAACTCTCTCCCCGGGGCCCACGCCACGTCACCCAAGACCCAGTGGTCACCAGCCACCTGTTGACCGACGCAACCCTGGCTGTGGCGCACCCACCTGCCATGTGCAGCTCGCGGAACGCCTCCTCCATGGCACTGAGCCTGCGGGCCACCTCTCCCAGCGATGGGGGCGGTGCGTGTAGAGGACATGGCCCCTTCCCTGCAGAGACAAAACACCTCAGCATGCACCAACACCGTGGCCACCACCAGGTCCACAGGGGGGTTGACCTACCTGGATCCAATTCGGGGGCGGAGCTGATGACCACGGCGGACCCGGCCGTGGCCACTGCTGCCTCCTCTGCTGGCTGGTCTGCCGGAAACAACACTGCTGTCACGTGGGACCCGTGACCATGGGAGGCCCCATTGCCAGTGCGGCCCAATAAGGGTAAGTACCCTTGTGAAGCCTATTGTGGCCTGTGTGACACACAGGTCCCGTGCCCACCCCGGCAATCATGGGCAGGGTGGGTGGACGGGGCCACAGTCCCTCCGGAGAGATGCCATGCACCCTGCCTGGCCACCGTCCACAGCCAGAGTCCCCAGGGACAGAGGCCAGGGCCAGCCCACTGAGGGGATGGCTGGCCGAGGGACAACCTGCCAGGGATTCTTCCATGGCCCCCACTCCACCCCCCACACCACATAGGCCACTGGCATATGGTGGCCCACCCTACTGCCCCCACTCACCTCCCTCAGGCACTCCACCATGGGCCGGCGACTCTGGTGGTGAGCTCACCACCACTGGCCCTATGGGAACCGGAAACAAACCAACTTGAGTCAGGTGTGCAACATGGCCCATGCATGCCACACACCTGGTGGCATAGGTGTCCCGCCTCCCATCGGCCTCTGACCTGGGAACCCATGTGGGGTGCTTTGCCAAGTCGGGGACCACCACAGGCCACTAGGGTGGTCCTGGGGACATGACACTATGTGGTGCCTGACACGTGACCGGGCTGCTGTGCCCGGCACCGCCAGAGGCCACTGAGCTTGCCACCCTGGACAACATACCTTGATCCCCTGGGTGCTGCTGGGCTGGCTCTTGGGCTGCTGCTGCGGGCGGATCGGCAGCAGGGGAGAGCGCCCTGACCCTCCGCACGCGTGGACGCCCTGAGGGTGAGAGAACGAAGCAAGTGGTGGCACAATCGCTGACCGGGGCCCCAGGGCCATGGCCAGGGTGGGGAATACTCACTGTAGGGAGTGCGATGTCACCATCCGGGCCGGCCGCCCGGTTGCCACAGGGCTTGCAGGAGGTTGAACCGGGGGGGCACTCCCCCCGTGGAGGGATTCCCTCCCAGTCCTCCAATGCCTCGAAGAACACGACCTTCTCCCGCTTGAACTTTGTCCTGCATTGGCTTGGGGTCCGGCGGTAGCCCTGGGCAGCAAGTCTGTCCGCCACCTCCCTGAATACACCGAGGGTCTCAAGGTGGGTTGAGAACATGACCCTCGGCCCCGCCTCGAGGTCGTGGAGTGTAGTCAGCATGGCCTCGATCTCCTCCGGCAGCCAAAGCACACGCAGGCTGGGGAAGGCCATGTTGCGAAGTGCGGCTGGCCAGGCTGGTCGGAATGCGCATGCCCATTTGTGTCGCCTTTCGCAGGCGTGCGACACGCGCGCATGGGCAGTGGAGCGTTCATCTGAAACTCGCTGTGGACGATTCCTGTCAGTATGGAGGGGGTTGGCTGGAGGGGGCGTGCCGCTCCTGGTTGGACTAGACTGCGGAGGGCCAGTGGAGACGATTGCTCCATGGGCTGGGAGGGCAGGTGAGCAGGGGGACAGGATGCTTTGGGGCGCTGCTGCCGCAGGCTGGGTCAACCTGTTGCCACCATCTGGCTAGCGTCAAGGACATCGGGGGTTCTGGACATTAACCCTTCCCATGCGTTCAAAGGTGAGCGACGTCCCTCCCCCTTCCCCGGGTTCTGTCGTCCCGTCTGGGTTGGCATGCTCCAGGCGGGGTCTACCGTGGCCCTGCTGTCGACGGACCCTACGGGGTGTTTTGGGATGGGGGGCCCTGACATCGGCCGCCACCCCCGCCCTTCTCGTCGGGGGTAGCTGGCACCAAGTGGTCTGGCGAGCGGACTGACTCGCGCATCTCGCACAGCAGGTGTCCTCCCCAACCCTGCGCCGGGTGGCACGGTGGGGTGGGCGCCCTCTGCCATGGACGGCAAGGACGCCATCGGGTGTTCCCCCCCACCCGTTTGACACATGGGTCCGCAGCTTAGTGGCCCCCCAATGATGCCATATCACTGTTCTGACCCAGGGATCCTCAAGAACCCCGCGAACGTTGTCCAAGTTCTTGGTTGTATGCCGGTGGTTGCCATTGGCCATTGGAGGGGGGGCTACGTCCCACTTCTGTCTCCTTGCTCGCCTCCAGAGCCATGTGTTCAGGGCCTCACGGACCGCCTCGCCGGCGGCATCTGCCATCTGTGGGTCCGGCTCCTGGGGGGCCACCTCTGTGTCCGCAAGTGCCCTGCGTTCCTCCTCAGTGAACACTTCTGGGACCGCATGGCCACGGTCCTCCCACACATTGTGCAGAATGCAACAGGAAGCCACGACTGGCTTGACGTTCCTCAGCTCCACAGGCACCTGCAGTAGCAGGCACCGCCACCGTGCCTTCAGGCGGCCAAAGGCACGCTCGACGACATTGCGCACCCTACCATGCACCTTGTTGAAGTGTGCCTGCCGGGTATTGAGGTGGCCTTTGTAGGGCGGGATGAGCCACCGTCGCAGGGGGTATGCTGCATCTGCCAGCATGAGTGGCGGCACCTGGACCCCCTCGATTATGCGGGTGGGGTTTCCGGGCACGTAGACTCCCGCATCCATCCTGGCCATGATGTTCGACCGCAGCAGGACGTGCGCATCATGACTTTGGCCGCTTTGGCCCACGACGACGTCCACGAAATGTCCCACGTGGTCCACAGTGCCTTGCAGGAGTACTGACGTGTAGTTCTTGCGGTTCATGTAGAACGGGGCCAGGTGGACGGGTACTCGCACACGGATGTGGCATCCATCCATTGCGACAACGCACTGCAGGAATCCCTTGGCTGTGAAGGCCCTCATTACCTGTAATTGACATGCAGAGGGTGACGGGTGTCGCTCCCACTCTGGGCCCGCCATGGGGGACAGGTGGGGGTGGCACCTCCCGTGTTGCTTGCTCTCAATCTCCCTGCCAGCTACCACTGCCCCATGTTCCTGGTTGCTGGCGCATGGGGCACCCCGGCCCACCTCCATCCCCTCCCCCTCCCATCCGTACCTTTCTGGGTTCCGTAGGTACACCACTCTACGGTGGAGCTCCTCCGCGATGGCCTGTGCAACCTCCATCGCTATGCCAGCCACGGTGGACCGCGCGAGACCGAAGTGCTGTCCAAAGGTTCTGTAGGACATGATGTTGGCCAGCCACCACACACCGACCGCCACACGTTCCTCCACTGACATGGGTTCCCGCATCACCGTGTGCTGTCGCTGCAGTCTATCCCGGAGGGCATCCACCAGCCACATGAATGTGGACCTGCACACACATGGATGTGGATATGTCCATGCCCATGTCGCAGCAGCTCCCCTGTCCCTCCGCCTAACGGCTGCTGGGAGAGAGCCATGCCGACTCCTGTGGCCACTGTGTGGATTGTGGCCAGCATGCCACGGGCGCACAGATGCGACTGACATCCAGCCTCCGCATATTACCTGGACATCATGAAGTGCTCAAGCCACTGCTCATCGCCCCAGACATGGGTGACGAAGCTTGCCCACCATTCCTTGGGTCTTGGTTACACCCACCAGCATCGGCCTGGACTCTCCACAGAGAGACAGTGTAGCTGGAGCGTCTCCCTTCTTCGGCGACTCATCCGCTGCCTGCAGCGGCGTCGATGGCTGGCTAGCTTTGTGATGACCATGGCATTCCTCCATATCCCAGCGGCACCACTGGCCCCCACGCACCGTTGCCAGGCTCGCTGCCTCTTGCGGGTCGCTATGGCCGCTGTCGTGCAGGCGGCGACGGCGGCTGTGATGAGGGGGCTCAACTCCCCCTCCATCGCCTTGTCGTCGGTGCGCTATTGGGATCTGGTGGCGCCTGTCGCCCTCTCCGTCATGCCCATCGCCCGGCTTCCGCATTCCCGTGACGGATGGGCATCCGCGGCCGGTGTCCGTTTGCACGCATGCGCGGATGCTCTTTCATGCGGATGCCCTAAATATGGTTTTTAAAAAAATCCGGGTTGCCACAGAAGCGGCGCATGGCGATCGCTTGTGTCATTGCACCGCGCCGCTTCTTTGCCGCGCTGCAGGATCGTCATGTGATCGCCGCTGCTCCCCTAGCCACAGAACCTCGACGCGAACTCCACGGAATGTATGATTGCGCAACCGCGCATTAAATTTCCCCGGGGCTAACTGCCATGCTCCCCCCCGCATTTTCTTGCCCATGTGACCGGGACCTGAGTCAGTCCAGGAAGCCATGCCCCTCAGTTTGTGAAACATAAAGACATGAAACTTGCTTCTACGTAATATTACACCTGTTAAAGCCAGGCACCCCAGATCACCACCTAATTAATCTATCTATATGGTCAGGCTGGCCTTCAGTCTCCTGGGTCCTACTGTCCTGCAACTCAAAGTGTCTGAATGGAAAGAACTGAATGAGATTCTGAATGTCTAGTCAATATCTAAGAAATCAGACTTGCTTTCAAAGTCAATTACAAGTCTGATCACAAGAAAGTGAATATATCTGAATCTCTGTGTGTCACCCTTCTCAACATTTCCATACCAAATCTTAATATTTTCCTATAAATAGGGTTGCCAACCCCCCCCCATTTGGCAAGGGTCCCCCGCTTTTTTGGGGCTTCTACCTGCCACCAGCCAGCTGCCCCCAAGCCCCAACACCCGCAGCCACCCATCTCCCTTCTCTCTTGAGTTTAGGGAGCTGGTGCTGCTCGAAAATTGATTGGGCTGGTGGGTGGGCAGGGACGTCCCCAATGTGACTGTATAGAAATATTGCTTTCTACATTCACATGACTTCTCCTGTGATTAAATTCTGAGGACATGTTGTGTCTTTATTTCCTGTTGCAAGCCAAATGGTGAGGCCAGATTGCCTGAGACACTTAACAGCCATGCCATATACCACATTCCTTCACACCTTTATGTCAAGAGCCAGACCTGATGGCTCCTGGCTCTGGTTCACATGCGACAGGTCACTTACACAATGGAGAAGCTGGAAGCTGGGACACCTGACTGCATGCGAGGGCCCAAACTCCTAGCCAATACACAAACACCTGATGTGCAGCTATGGCAACCAACATTTGGGCACACCCCTGTACACTTGTGATTGGCTGATGACCACAACTGATTATGACTGGGAATTGGGGTATAATTCCGTTGGTCTTTATGGAGTGAGCTCTCCTGCTCTCTTCTCTCCTCCTGCCATTGATTGCTTTATTGCATCTGAGATGCTGACTTTTGGAAACAAAGAGCTGCTTTGTGAACTGTATATCTGAACAGATCTGGACTACAGCTTGGCACAAGATGGGATTTCTCTTCAAAATCCCTTGGTGCTTCCAAGTCCTGTTATACTGGACAATTTTGGACTATGGACATTTCACTTGGTAAATATGCTTAATGTGTATTTGGGGCAAATAGTCATAGGCTTTGTTATTTTGTATCCTAATAGTCTGTTTGCTATGCTCTGTACTGAATAAAGATCATTCTTATTTTCTAATTGTTTCTGATGTGTAACTGAACTCCAAGGCTAGGTCTTGTGTCTAACGCTGACCACAAGCTACCAGTAAGAGTAAAGTGTGCATCTCTGAGTAGAGTTGCTGCTGTGTGTGTCCCAGATGCCAACTAAGGGGTAGAATCTCTTCCCTTGGGCAAGGCAGGGACTCTTGAAAAGAGATTCTGGTGGCAAATTGAACTCAGCCACAATCTCAGCAGAAATTGACAATTCCCAAGATGAAAAGAAGAACAACTTCTTGGAATATTGCCTCCTCCAGGGTATTCAATCATTTATAATGTTGGACAGTCAGTAAGTGTGTATCTTTGTGTGTATAGAATTATTGCAGAACAGTGTTCAGGTTACTCCTTCCCATCATCTATGGCTGATTCTGCATTGGCTTTTCCCTCCATTGTTTTACAAAACCCATGTTGGAACAGAAATTCCCCTCTGCATTGTATGCTGCTAGATGGGACTTGGCAACCCTACCTATAAATTAGAGAGTAAAAAAAGCTTAAATTCTGTTCATGTTATTCATGATATTTCTTCATGGTTTTTTTCCCCCTGAACTCATATACACCTTCTTTGTACATCCTGGCCTGTTGATCCTATGTCATTAAGCAGCTGGATTTAGTCATCATAGAAGAAATCTGATGTAGTAATAGGTGTGGATTTTTCTCTTGTGCCTTTGATCTTATTTTATTTGATCAGATATGGACATGCTGTATTAATTAACAAGTTATGTTTGTTACAAAAACAGAAGAAATAATACAGCAAAGGAAAAAGGGTTTCAGCCTCAGATTGCAATTAAGTGAGCTGAACTCTTGGGAGTAAGTTCTATGCATATGGGTAACACAAAATCGAGAGATCAAAGGAAGTGAAACGGGGATGCAGTGTGGAGGCCAGGATAAAATCGGACAACCAAAGAAAGTGACAGTGGTATGCAATGTAGAGGGGAATTTCTGTTCCAATGTGGGTGTGGTAAAACAGTGGAGTGAATGTTATATGCAGATTTATCAAGGTTCTATACATTTTCTCATTGTATCACGTGTTTACTATTGCTGTTGTTTTTTTGCTCTGTATCACAGTTCCCTGAGTTCTCTTCTATTTCTGCGTTTGGTGTTGATAATTCATGCTACTCATCAATCTGACCGTATGAGCATATGGAATGAAGACCCAATAAGTGCTCAGAGAAGTATCCACTGTCTCAGGTTCCGTGTTTTGGTCATTCTGTATGCATGGTGTCAATTCATGCACAAACTGCAGACACATAGAACTACTTTAAGTGGCCAGAATCTATCAGCATCGAACTTGTTCAAACTCAGGTCAGTGTATTTTAATATGAGGAACTTTTATTTGAGGCCAGCAAATGAGAAACCTGGTTCACTGTTTATCTTGTCCCTGATGAAGAAAATCCCCCTTTCCCCATATTCAAATCAATACAGGGCTGTCTTGTATTTTTTAATTTATTTACTTCCAATTTATACCCCACCTTGCCAGTACCTCGCCTTGCTGGTACAAACTGGCTGAGATGGTGAAACAAGGAAGCCAGACTAACTGTTAATTGGCATTACTGGAATAAAATGGTTTCTCTAACGTGTCCTACAGACAGATTACAGCTGGATATTGAGGACACAATGCCCAACCTTACCTCCACATCTGAATTTCTACTCCTGGAATTTTCAGACATCCGAGAACTACAGATCTTACATTTCTTTGTCTTCTTAGCAGTATACCTGACTGCAGTGACTGGCAATCTTCTCATCATCATTGCTGTAGCCCTTGATCATCACCTGCACACCCCCATGTACTTTTTTCTCATGAACCTGGCGCTTCTGGATCTTGGCTTGGTTTCCGTCATGGTACCCAAAGCGATGGCCAATTCCCTCCTGAATACCAGGTCCATTTCTTATTCTGCATGTGTGGCTCAAGTATTTTTCTACTTCTTACTTGGAGGGTCAGATTTTGCCATCTTAACAATTATGGCACATGATCGATATGTTGCTATCTGCAATCCATTGCAATACGAGACAATCATGCACAGAGGTGCCTGCATTCAGATGGCAGTCAGTGCATGGATTGCAGGTATACTCAATGGTATATTACACAGTGGAGGAACTTTTGCCATCACCTTCTGCTCCAACGTGATCAATCAGTTCTTCTGTGAAGTTCCACAGATTCTAAGACTCTCCTGTTCTGACATGTATCTAATCGAAGTTGGCATTATTGTGTTTGGCTGTTTCCTTGGTCTAGGATGCTTCATCTTCATCATTATGTCCTACAAGCAGATTTTTGTAGCAGTGCTCAGAATCCCTTCCATTCGTGGTCAGAAAAAGGCCCTCTCCACTTGTCTTCCCCACCTCACTGTGGTGTCTTTGCTTGTATGTACTGGCTACTTTGCCTACTTGAGGCCTCCCAGTCATACTTCATCTGACCAGAATGTTCTTTTTGCAATAATTTATGCTGTTCTCCCTCCCTTGCTCAATCCATTCATCTATAGCATAAGAAACAAAGAAATCAAGACTGCGTTGTTGAAGCTCTCTGATTTCGGCCGTTTTTAAAAAATAATTGCCAGCAAAGCTTTTCTACAGAAGTAGAGTCGAGTAATTTTGTCCAGAATTTAACCGCAGATATCGTATACTAGAAATATTATGTTGACTTTTTTGAATCACTTCGGAAGCTGCTGACAGAGGTGAGGGCCAGTTGGGACTTGGGCGAAGAGTGTTCAAGGGCCCCCTCTCCTCCTATGTCCATCACCATTGACCTCTGCCCCTTCCAACATATCCCCCACCTGCCCATGCATCAATTGCCTACCTGCTCCAGACTACTCCCACAGCATGGCCTTTTCCTCAATGCCACTATGAGGTGTGTGTGGCTTGGATTGACACTATCTGCAAACTCTTTCCTGGGAATAGTGTGCAGCCCATGTATCAGAGAGCATCAAAGTTCTTGCAAGCAAGCAGTCAAAGGACGGGCCCTCAGGAGGGTGGCAGAGGAGGTGTGTGGGCAGGGTCTGGTGGCGATGAGCTCTTCCAGAAGCCCAGGGCCCTTGGAGATGCCTCACATCTGATGCAGACCTTGAATAGAAGTAGAAGTTTTGGGTTTCCCTTTCTTCCCTGTGAGAGCTGGAAATGTTGGGGCTTTCTTAGAGAAGTGGGATGCAACCCAAACAGGTAACTGCATTGAGGAGGAGGAAGACTTCCAGAATATCCCTCCTACCTCTGGTGCTGTTGGGGTTTCGCCTTTTCTCTGAAAGCTTTTTGTGCTGGTAAAAAGAAGTCATAGGTCCAACCTAATAATTCCCTTTAAGGCACAGATAGTTATCTCATCCTTCTAGCACATTTAAAATTGTTATTTCATATTTCCTTTGGTTTCCTGCATGCAATCTTTGAAGACAGCACAAAAGAGGACACAGGTCACGTATTGGGAAAAATCACAAATCCATGTGCAATTAAAAAAAATTAAAACAGAAAATGAAACTTAGAGTGTTCATCTGAACCTATTGTATTTCATGCTGATTAAATCCTACCTCACATTCAGGAAGGGATATATTTCAAGCAGATATGAATCTGTAATCTATGATCCATTATCCATTGGCATGCAGAGGCAATGGTTTCAGCCTAGGATCTGGGAGGCCCAAGTTCAAATTCCTACTCTTCCACAAAGTGCACTGGATGACCTTGGGCCTGTCACTCTCTCCTAGCATATCCTACCTCACAGGCCTTTGAAGGAAAAAAGTGAAAAAGGGGGAAACAATGTGCACAACCTGAGCAAGGGTGGGACAGAAGTGTACTAAACACAACTTATCAATCCTATTCTATTACTGGTAAAATAAAGAGTTTCTCAATAAATGTCTCTAATACTTTTTAATGGTGTACGCACAGGGCTGTATCAAACCCCAGCTACAGAAATCATATAAATTTACAGGAGGTACCTAAAGCGGCATGCCACTATTTGGAGAGTTAGTTCCATGTTCTCTATCACAGCGATTTCTGAGCTTCACTGTCAAAACTAGTGACAAGTTCAATCAGGTCATCCTTTTTGTTCCGTGCTAAAATTCATAAAAGTTTACACCAGAGGTCTAATATCTCAAGTTGAAAATAAACGAGTTTTTGTTGTTTCAAGTTAACCAAAAACATATTCCTTCACAAAGTAATCATGGTGAATCTACAAAAGAACAACAACAACAACAACAACAACCAAAAAACAAAAAAAACCCCTCCAGTCTGCCTCATGCCATAGTATGTTTTCACATTCTGGGTGTCTTAGTATTGTGAAACATGGTGACTTCTCGTGTAACAAGGAAACAAAAATGATGGTACACTTTTTTACCACTAGATGTAAAGGGAATTTGGCTTGAATTACAAATATGCCCCATGCAAGGTGCAATATATTTTCTTTTTTTTTAAGGTGGTACAAGGGTTGAACCCTAGAAACACTGTGGTGTTTTAGTTGCTATCCCAGGTGTACTTGTTTGGCATAAAGGAAAGATAAGTATCCTCTAGAACCTTTCCCTCTTTGGACATTGTCACCTGTACAGTAGTAAACAATGTCCCTACAGTATAGCCACATCACTCGCAAATTACTGTCTATTTAAAAAACCAACCAACCAACCTTCCAACCTTCCAACCAACCAACCAACCAACCAACCAAAGAAACAAACAAATAACCCTGAGGTAGAAAATAACCCAGGATGCTTATGTTAGTGTAGTTTTTCTACCCCATGAGTTTATTTTCCAGAGAGCCATTTTGAAGTGCTTTAGAGAGATGTAGCCCTTGCCCCCCCCCAGACGGAAGAAATAGACAACAAGGTTGGATGAAATAAGGCCACTTTATTAAATTATTAACTTTTTAACTTAACGGCAAAGGGCAACCATGAAAACAGCAGCACGGCCGGGCCTGGCGTCACTTTGACTCCCATCCTCAAACCATAGGAAGGCAAGACACCGCGGCCCCCTGGGTTGGAGCCAACCATAAGTCGCTTACAATCCTGGCCGAGCCAAGATTGGGATGCGCCCTCAGGAGCCCTCAAACACCACCACATGGCCAGCGCTGAGTCTCCGTCGAACCGTGACCATCCCCATAGGCGGTCTGCAAGCCTCACCCAGGCTGCACGGCTACAAGGTTGGTCGAGCAGACCCCTCTACCCACACCCGGGGTTATTAATTGGTGCTTGATGGCGGCTGAACTGTTTTTTAACCTAATTCTGCCCTAACAAAGTGACGAACGAGCCCCTAGGTCCATCCCAGACCAATTCTTCAATCCACTGACCGCAGTGCAGGGTAGGCGAAAAAGACCCCATCTCAATAGCCAATGCGAGAATGGAACCAAAAAATTCCTACCCGGCTCCCCATTAAACAAGGCAACCAGCCTATGTTTACACTACATACAGGGCGGGTGGGTGGGCCGAGCACAAGGCGAGCTACTGGCCGGGGGGGATAGCGGAGCAAGCCTATTAAGTCTGCCAGGCTCCGCTCCCCCTATTGGAGCTGAGGCTCCACCACAGCCTGCCCGCCTACTCCTCCTCACGAGGAGGTAAACGCAGCCCCCACGAGGCACACTTGGGCTGTCTCGCGTGGGGCCGGATTCATGACAATCAGAAACCATTCCAGACAAAGTGGAGGATTTTTGCCTCACCCAAGAACTATAGATTTGTGATGTAGAACCATGACCAGGTGGTTCATCAAGCAGTATTGTTTCCATTTTGATTAGTTTAAATTAGCAATCCAACCACTGGAGAACTAATCAGGAACCCAGCCTAATGTGTACTTTGTTCCTGCTTCTTTTATCCAATCTTGGAAACTTGTTACCATGTTCCCAAAGCTACATTGCCTTACCCCTGAGTATTTCCATCATACCCCTGATTAATTTCATGAATTCTTTGTTCTGAGGGATCCCTCACATTAGCAAGCCTTCTGGACATGTTTTTGGGTATGACTAGCCCTGCGAAACTCCACTACATTGTTTGTATTATCTCAGGTGCCCATTAACAAGCACTACCATATACTGAGTCCTTTCTCTCAGTGAAGCACTGGTCATTTTGTCATCTCTCCTTCTTCACAGATGTTTCAAGGAAAGTTAGCTATCACCTCAACCCCCGCTAATATCCCACTGCTCTCTTTATTTCCACAGATCGTGTATGTGTGTATGTTCCATGTATGCTTCTTGTGTGTTACATTCGCTAAATATCCTGTTTCTATTTTATTCTCTATTCTACCCTTGGACTGGTTATTAAGAGCTCTCATAAAGGGGAAAATCCCAGTAGACATAGGTAATAATCTTCGTTATTACCCCAACGCTTTCTGAGGCCTACCATTTGAAGTTAGCTATTCAGTTTCTTAAATCAAAGCTGGTAGGGGTAACAGTCATTCCCTGGGTCATGAACCACTGACTACAAACTAATAGCCATGCCTGTTGAAAGGGATGTACTGAGGTGGAGGTAAATGGTAATTGTTCCTCTTTCTTCTGAAATCAGGAGAGTTGCACCAGCAGAAGAGGTAAGAGGATGTAATTTCTTCCTTTTCCATTGTACCTAAAGCTATGGCCAATTCCCTCCTGAACACTACATCCATTTCTTATTTAGGATGTGTGGCTCAAGTATTTTTCTACTTCTTACTTGCAGTGTCAAATTTTGCCATCCTAACAGTAATGGCACATGATCGGTATGTTTCTATCTGCAGTCCATTGCAATATGAGACAATCATGCATGAAGGAGCCTGCATTCAGATGGCAGCCAGTGCATGGATTAGTGGTACCCTTTATGCCATATTACACACCAGTCGCACTTTTGTCATCACCTTTTGCTCCAATAGGATCAATCAGTTCTTTTGTGAAGTCCCACAGATACTGAAACTCTCATGTTCAGATTTATATCGAATAGAAGTTGGATTTCTTATATTGAATTGTACCATAGCTGGAGGATGTTTTATCTTCATCATCATTACCTACATGAAAATTTTTGCAACACTACTCCGAATGCCTTCTGTGCACAGTAGGAAAAAAGCCCTCGCCACTTGCCTTCCCCACCTCACTGTGGTGTGTCTGCTTGTTCTCACTGGAATGTTTGCTTACTTAAGGCCTCCTGCTAATACATCCTCTGATCTTGATATCCTTTTTGCAATAATCTATGCTATATTACCTCCATTGCTGAATCCATTCATCTTTAGAGCATGAGAAACAAAGGCATCAAGACTGCATTGTTAAAGCTCATGGATTTTGGGCATTTTCCCCAAACCAGCTCCAGTCAAATTATTCTAGGAAAACTGTGTTGAATGATCATTTCTAGATGATTTTCTTTACTGTTTTTGTAATTTGGGGTATACACAATATAATGTACTTTTTTTTATTCTGTAAAGCTCAAGCAGAAGGTGGTGGACACTTGGAGGACTTTTTTGCTTTCCTTTTCTTCCAGTGCTCAAAATGTGATGCTTGGAGTTAGGGTTCCCACTTGGAACAAAAATTATTTGAAACAGATCCCTTAAGGTCTTCTAGCTCCAATGGAAGGCATCTTGCATCACAAGTCCTAGCCAATAATTTTGTTTGTGTCAGAGATCCTTATACCACCATTCAAAATTGTTAGTTTTATTTCCCTGTATTTTGCTCATTTTGCATTCCTCTAGACTAGCATAAAACAGGGTGGATGACACATATTCTTGTGCTATTTCATAGTAAACAAACGTAGGGAGTTAAGATGTATTGATTTCCAACATGAAAAGCTGAATTTGTTTGAATGTTTGCAACTGTTATACCTTGCCATGAGTGTTTTTTTGTATTTTTTTCTGTGTTTGTTCTTTCTCCTTATTGTATTTATATCTGTAAATTTATTTTAAAAAATTGCTTGTCAGGCAAGGTGGGATAGAAATTGAAATAAATAAATAAAATATTTTTTAAAAAATGAATAAATATCTAATTTCTTTCAGTTGGGAAAGATGGCATGTCCCATGCTTTGATCCACCAGGGATGACACCACATTATGCTTGCTTATTGGTTCTCTTTTAATGCCCCTTTTTCATATTAGTCATAGTATCATAATCTATGGCCAACTCTCTCTTAAACAGCAAGTGGATTTTTTATATTGGACCATTTGCTCAGGATTTTGTTTTCCTCTTTTTTTGAGGGTCAAATTTTATGCCCTCCCCCAACAGCAATGGCACATGATTGTTATGTTGCTATCTGCATTCCTTTACAATATGTGACAATTATTCACAGAGAAGCATGCATTCAGGTGGCAGTAAATGCATGAATTAGTGGGATACTTTATGCCACATTACAACTGTGTTGACATTTCTTCAATCAACTTCTCCAATAAGGTCCATCTATTCTTGTTATTAAAGCTCTCTTGCTCTGAGATATATCTAGTTACCCATGTGTTTAACTAATATGTATCAGAGCAGGAGAACTTCAATAAATGTGGAACTTCAGAGAAGAAAGGATTTGGCAACATTTGAGCAGAAGGTCATGAATACGTTGGGAAAATAGTCAAAATGCTTAAATTACTCAGAGTTTCAATGGATTTTGCTTCACTGGAGAGGAGACATTCTTTGTGTTTAAAAACCTTTATTTCTAAGGGTAAAGGGTATACAGAAGACCTACAAAGAAACAAACATCTAAGAGCTACATTCTTTAACATATTACTTCTATACAAGCATGGCTAGACAAGACTCCTAATCAATGGAGTATCTGCTTCTTCTTGACCCCTAGAAAGGAAGTCTCCTGAAACCAGTAGCCAGTCATTGTTTGTAAACACACTCAGATTCGTGGGCTTTTTCCACATTGGCTGTCTGCCAGGTTTCCCTTCCAGGTCAGTCTAAACAACAGCATACAAGGTAAATAATTTAACCCTATAATGACTAGATTGCGAGACCTTGCAAACACATACATTTCCAACAGACATCAGTGCCTAAAGTATGTAGTGTAGCAATGGAGAAACCTTTTATTCACACATTACTGTCATCTGAATGCAGGTTCCTTTGTGCATAACTGTCTCATGTTATAAGGGATTACAAATAGCTAGGCACCAATCATATACCACCAGGACTTTTTTTGTAGAAAAAGCCCAGCAGGAACTCATTAGCATAATAGGCCACACCCAACAGCAGAAACCCATTAACATATTAGGCCACAAACCTATTAGCATATTAGGCCACACCCCTGACAGCATATCTCATTAGCATATTAGGTCACACCCCGTACCTTCCCTTGGCTTGCCTGGGTGCCCCGCAGCTGCGGGGCGCCCAGGGAAGCCAGCCCTTGGACAGGCTGGGGAAGGCACAGGGAGGCATTTAAATGCCTCCCCAATCCATCCATCCCCCTGGCCCACCCACCTCAGAGTCGCTGGGGGAGGTCACTCTCTAGGCCTTCCCTCTGTAGCCACACACGCAGAGGTTTTGGCTGTAGTGGGTGTGGCCAACTCTGAAGCCAGCTGAAACCCCATTCCTGTGCGTTCCTGCCCTGTATACCACCATGGTTAGGAAAACAGTAAAAGAAAAGTTGGCCTGCTGTTTGAATTGAGGAATTGTCCTGCTGTTCTTAGGAGAAGTGACCCTAGCCATTCTTCCCATGCCCTCCCAAAACCTGGAACTGGCCCTTTCTAATACCCAATTCTCAATCCAAAATTTTGTTCCTCACATGGAGTCTATTATGATAGCACAGCTCTTGAAAGTAGTCAGATAGGGTCAAGGTCCACTAGCGCAAGCCAGGTATACCATTCCTCTGATCTTCTAGGAGTGTTTTGGAGACTGAGTTTTTTTTAAAAAGGGCAAATGACTAGGGTGGCTGGAAGTGACATAACTGCACAGCCTACATCAGTATTTTTTTAAACTGCCACTTAAAGCAGCAACGAGCAATGGAATGTGGATGTAAGGGATCCCCACCCTTACTGGGGGACTGGAAAGCCTATATAATCATAGGTTTTCCATGGAAGGGATGTAGTGGCTTACACAATGCTGGCCTTAAAAAAAAAAAAAAGTCCCATCGCTGCTTGGAGCAGTTGAGGGCAAGGACAGCTGCCAGTGGGAGTCCTCCTACCATAGTGGGAGAACTGGAAGCCCCGTTTCAATGCCTCTTGACCAACTTTCAGAATTGGGATGTTGAGGTAGTGTTTTTCAGTGGTTCCAATCATACCTGGAAGGTAGGTTTCAGGAGATGTCTATGAGAGATAGCTGCTTAAACTCTTGACCACTGATCCATGTGATCTGGCAAGGCTCCATATTGTCCCCCGAAGCTTTTCAACATCTATATGAAACCCAAGAGTGAGGTCATTCAGAAATTTGGGCTGAGCTGTCACCAATATACTAATGACACTCATGCCTATCTCGCTCTTCCAGTGGATCCCAGGAAAGCTGCAGTAACCCTGAGCCAGGACTGGAGGTAGTTTTGTGGTCTATTTTGACTAATAAAGTGAAGCATAATCCCCACAAGACACAAGGGCTATTGGTTGACATAGGCTTGACACAGGATTTAAGGTGTCACCTTCCTGGATGGGGTTGCACACTCCTTGAAGGAGCAGGTCTATAGCTTGGGGGTGTTCCTGGGCAAGCAGGGAGCAGCTATGGCCAGGAACACCTTTTACTATCTTTGCTTGGTTGCCCAGCTGCAGCCTGTTCTGGACAAAAAAGATTTGGCCAGCTGCTGTGGTGCATTCCCTGGTTAGTTCTAGATTATATTATTACACTGCACTCTATGTGGGACTGCACTTGAGAAGTGCTTGGAAACTTTAATTGGTACAGAATACTACAAGCAGTTTGTTGACTGGAGTGGGCCAGAGGGACCATATCTCTCCACTTAGACCATCTACGCTGGCTCTCAGTGTGTTTCCAAGTCCAACTGTGCTTGTTTTGACCTTTAAAGCTCAATATGGTTTGGGACCAGCCTACTCTCATATGAACCTACCTGATTGTTAAGGTAATCTTCTGAGGCCTACTTTAGTGTTTCCACCTTCTGTAATTAGACAGGTGTCAGCCCAAAACAGTGTCTGTGAAGAAACTGACCTCTTTAAGCAGTTTCTTGTTTAATTCAAACAATGGCTCTGGCTGAGGCCGAGAAATGATGGAAGTTTTCTTCTCTGAAACCTAGGTCAAGCTACTTGTAGCTTCAAAGACTCAGATAACAAAGATAGTAGGTAACCCACGTGCTGGTCATAACAATAGGCCTGGCAGTGTCTTGTATTGTACATTCCATTTCATTAGCACCTGTGCTTATGAGTGGGAGAAGGTGTTTGGTTAACTGAATTCAATGCAGTTGAAGGGTGTTTGGTTTAACTGACAAACCCCTCTGACTGGTCAGATCACATGGTTACTGACAGATCTGATTGGTCATGTGACATGATGTGCTATACATTTGATTGATTAACTAGAATCAGGCCAACAGAGGTTGGTCATTGTTCATATAGGAAAGATCTTTCATTCTAATTTTGCCCTGTGTCTGGATTATATCTGACTCTGGGCCACTTGTTTTGTGGGCCATATTGACCAGAAACCTTGTCTTGGACTTTGGACCCCTATTGGACTCAGTCTTCCAGGTAACATCTGGATATAGAAAGAATGCTTGTAAATGTGCTCAGTTTTTGCTTATAGTTTTATTATGTTTACCCTCATTGTTCACTGCTCTTTTATTAACTATTCCTGCACAATTTTATACTAAAACACTTTACTTACATTTTGTGGTTTTTTGAATTCAACAGGCTTCATTCTGAATCTAGTAGTACTTTGGCCTTCATTGGCTACAGTTACCAGATTAATTGTTTTGTGAAACTTCCTTTGAAAGCATCCTACCTTGCAGGGGTGACTTTCTTGATCATAGTCCCAGGAGGGCTGAAGGCTTTGTTCCTTCATCTCCAGCTGTCTGGGTAGACAAGGAGCTGGTGGATAAACTACTCTGGGATGTGAGGACTTACACTTCAGCATTCTGGTTTTGTCTTCATTGATTTTCACACCTTCAAGGGATCCTGGCTCAGGGGTCCCTTGGCAGTAATAGGTGTGTATTTTTTCTCTCATGTCTTTGATTTTATTTAATGTATTTATTTATTTAAATTTCTAGCCCATCCTTCCCTGCAAGGCAAGGCTCAGGGCAGGTTACAAGAGTACACAGTCACAATAAAACAATCAGCATTATCAATAAATTATTAAAATCCTATTATAAAATCATTTGTGGTGTGTAATACATGCTGTATTAATGATCAAGTTATGTTTGTTACAAAACCAGAAGAATAATATAGCAAATGGAAAAGGATTTCAGCCTCAGATCACAATTAAGTGAGCTGAACCCTTGGGAGTAAATTGCCAAGCACAGAATATAAATGGATCTCTTCCTCATTTGTACAGCCTTTTGATTGGTTTGGTTTAGACAGAAATTAGTAATGTACATTGTAGCAAGTCCCGCAGCCACATGTAAGGAGTTACACTGGTGAAAGGATGTATGTATTTTAGCAGCTGGAGAAGATATTGCAGCTGACATCAAGGTTCTTATATATTTTCTCATTGTATCATGCATTTAGTATTGCTGGTGTCTTTTGCTCTGTAATCACAGCTTCCATAGCTCTCTTCTAGGCAGAGTTTTGTGTTTATAATTCTTGTGACTCATCAATCTGACTACATGAGCATATGGAATGAAGACCCAATATCTGCAAATTCAGCTACAATCTCAGCAGAAATTGACACAGGAGATCCGGGAATAAAAAGAAGAACTACTTGGAATACTGCCTGCTCCAAGGGTATTCAATCATTGATAATACTGGACAATCAATAAGTGTATATGTCTGTGTGTACAGAATTATTGCAGGACAATGTTCAAGTTACTCCTTTCCATCATATATATCCTTTTTTTACTATTGGAAAGTGATGCCGTGAGCACAAATTCTGGTTAAAAATAAATGTTACAGCAGAGCCTCTAAGTATAGAATAAGAGCGTGGATCGGTGCTCAGGGAAGTATCCACTGCCCCAGTATCCATGTATCAATCATTCTGTATGCACAAGCTGCAGACACATAGGCTGAGGTCAGCCTGGCAGTTTGAAGCACGAGGGAGTCGTGGCAAAAAAGACTCGGAACAACTTGCACATTCACACTGCACCGACTGATGCAGGAGCATACAGGGGAGGAGGCGCAAGGGAGCGTTCACAGGCCCGCCCCTGGTGGAGGCGCAGCTGTAAGTGGCTTTTTCTTGCTCTGGCGATGTGTGCCTATGCGCATAGGTGCATAGGCACATCAGCACTTATCAATGCTGCTTGTTCACACGACTTTTAGTATTCACACTTCAGGGAAGCAGGATGAATGCGCTCTCTACGTTTTGCTACCACTTTCACCTGGTATCTT
>NW_015159916.1:0-22761 GCF_001447785.1 Gekko japonicus
AAAATTACTTCTTTCTCTACCTGCTCTGTTTCATGCATAAACTTGTAAACCTCGATCATGTCACCCCTCAGTTGTCATTTCTCCAAGCTAAAGAGCCCCAAGTGCTTTAACCTTTCTTCATAGGGAAAGTGTTCCAACCCTTTGATCATTTTAGTTGCCCTTTTCTGCACTTTTTCCAATGCTATAATATCCTTTCTGGGGTGCGGTGACCAGAATTGCACGCAGTATTCTAAATGAGTTTTCACCATTGATTTATACAGGGGCATGATGATACTGGCTGGTTTGTTTTCAGTTCCCTTCCTAATAATCCCCAGCATAGCGTTGGCCACTGTTTCAACATTTTCAGTGAGTTGTCTACTACAACTGCAAGATCTCTCTCTTGGTAAGTCTCTGCCAGTTGACCCCATCAACTTATTTTTATAGTTAGAATTTTTGGCCCCAAATCACATCACTTTGCACTTGGCCACATTGAACCCCATTTGCCACGCTGATGCCCACTCGCCCATCCCTGACAGATCCCTTTGGAGTGCCTCACAATCCTCCCTGGTTTTCACCACCCTGAACAATTTCATGTCATCTGCAAATTTAGCCACTTCACTACTTACTCCCAACTCCAAATTATTAATGAACAGGTTAAAAAACATTGGACCTAGTACAGAGCCCTGCGGTACCCCACTGCTTACCACCCGCCACTGCAAAAATTGCCCATTTATACTCTCTCTGTTTCCTATTTTTTAGCCAGTTTTTGATCCACAAGAGCACTTGCCCTTTTATCCCATGACTATTGAGCTTATTTAGGAGTGTTTGATGAGGAAGTTTATCAAAAGCTTTCTGGAAGTCAAGGTAAACAACATCTATTGGGTCCCCTGTTTACACATGTTTGGTTACCCCCTCAGAGAAGACTAACAGGTTAGTGATCTTTCCTCACAGATCCCATGCTGAGTCTGCCTCAATAGTTTTTGTTCATCAATTTGAGCTTGCATGTTCTTCCTCAGGAAAAACCTAATAATAAAATACAAATATGATATCTCAGTAAATCAAAATCCACAATGGTGAAGCAGAAGACATGCATTGCAAAATCCACATTTTTTCAGCAACCTAGATAAAGTTAACTTGAAAATAATCAATATCAATGACTATCTATTCAGTGATTTCCCCATGTAACAAATAGCACAACAGTACAAATTCCTCTAACTGTAACTCTATTAAACAGGTATGATGATCACAGATTCTATCTATAAAATGCAAATTGCAGGTTCATGCAACCTCAGTTTACATCTGGGCTATGCAGGAAAGGGGACAAGAGGATTAACTCTTCTCTATCCAATTGTTTTCAGTAATTAAAGCAGGGCTCCTTGCTTTGTTATTAGCGTTTTAAAGGAAAAGTACATATTTTTAAAGAACTTAGTGTTTTTCTTTAAAATGCTAGTAGAATGGGGAAGCTGGTTTCAGTTATTGAATTGAGTAGAAACTGAAAGATTATCCCCCCATCCCAAACTCTCACTTCAAATTCTCTTATATGGCATGAGGGGAGAAATATAAATGCCTCCATCCAGCAGTATTCCTATTCAAAGTGTTGGAGAATAGCTGAGCAGTTTTCTGTTCACCTAGCCCTGAACTCAGAAATCAGCACTTTAATATAATTTCCCTTCAGAGTTGGACTGAAAGTTTCATATAATTGCATGTCATTTCTCATCCTTTTATCCCCCACAATTATGGTCCCCAGCTAGAACTTCTGAGTTCCAGATGCAGGGAACGAACTATAGAGAATGGCCATCAGCATTGCACTGTATTTGTGGTCACAAGATCAAGAGGGAAAAAGAGCTCCAATAGGGTTACCATATTTTCAAAAGCAAAAAAGAGGACATATTTCCGAACTGCCTACTTCAAACAAATGATCACTATGACAAATCTCGTTTTAAATACCCCTACTATTTAATCTGTGATAATGACTGCTAACTAGGAATATTCCTAACCTTCCAACCCCCAAGGAGGACATTTTCATCAGTTTTTTTTTAAAAGAACCCAAAAGAGGATGGTCACCAAAAAAAGACAACATGTCCTTTAAAAAGAGGACATCTGGTAACCCTGGCTACAAGTATTTTAACCTTTGTTGTCCCAAACTATATGCAGTATGCATAATCTTCAATGTGTCTTGGGGAATGTGCATATCTCATGTTCTCTACATTCCCTAGATAATATGTACTGTCACCAACAGATTTTGGGAAATGTGCATACCTCAGTAGTAGTAGTTTCTAAACATTTATAATTCTAAAACTCATCAAAGAATATGCATAGATCTACATAATCTGATTATAATTTTGTATTTTACCCATGCAATATATATGGTCTCCAAGTGACCAAAGTCAATGGGCAGAAATATACACCATACAAAAGGAATTTAGTATATTCTTTCTTCAGTATAACTTCTTTTGCGATTGATTTAGGAAAACATTCATAAATAGCATGTGAATGTGCAGATGTTGTGCACATATATAGCAATTCAATAGAATGCTACACTCAACAGAATTCTATGCATCAATGCTATCTAGAAATCACTTTCTCAATGCTCACATGAAGGAGAATTTTAACAATGGTACAGTAAACTTTGTTATCTGGCTATCATGAAGAATGGGGATTTCCAGTTAATCAAAGATGCTGGATACTCAAGCTTATTGTTCTGCCCCACTCAAAGAAGTTTGCAGCAACAAAACCCCATTACATTGGGAATGTCATGACCACAGCCACCATGTATGACATGGCTTTTCCCCGAGCTGTGGAGCTATCCTATGCAGCAAACAATCAAGGGAGTCTGCTTCCTGGGAGCCTGACAATTTGAGCCTGGCTGAGAGGGAAGGAGGTACCTGAGAATGATGTCTGATTGCAGTGTCGGCTGTCAAAAGCCCAGCAACAGAGAGGCATCAAGCTGGCTGGAGAGAAGGGAGTGGGGTGTGTGGTGGCCGAGGGGAAGGAGTTTACCCTCTGTGTGATACCAATTAATTGAGCATACTGGATAGTCACAATGGGCACAAACCAGCAGATGAACGAAAGTTCATCACAAATTTTGGCCTGTTTGGGGTTCCTGAACTGGAGTTTATAAACTGAAGAACTGGGATTAACTACCATGAATTTTGACACAATTCATGGTGGTTCATGGTTTGTGAACAGCAGAGAGTAGGGGTTCATGAAGAGCCAAAAGCAAGGGTTTATCTTCATGAGAAACAGCTCAGCTGTTTGGTTTAAATGGCTTGGACCCATTTAAACCCTGCTTTCAGCTCCTGTGGCTTTTCACAGGAGCAGAATGCAGGTTTCTGATCCCTGTGGCTATCCACCTGGATCAGAAAGCAGGAGTTTAAATGGCCCTGATTTCTGTTCCCCGTGAAAAGCTGCAAGGAGCAGAAAGTAGGGTTTAAATGGCTCTGCTTTTTGCTCCCTGGAGTTTTTCACGGGGAGCAGAAAACAGGGCCATTTAAATGGTGGCTCGCTGTGGCCAGGAGAAAGGTGGAAGGGAAGTCCTTTCCCAGAAGATCCCTCCTTTCTGCTGGCTGTGGCTTATTGCAGCCAGAAGAAATGTGGAAGGGAAGTCCCTTCCCTGGAGATCCATCCCATTTCTCCTGGCTGTAGCTTGTCAGGGCCAGGAGAAGGTGGAAAGGAAGTCCCTTCCTGGGAGACCCCCCCCCCTTTCTGTTGGCTACAGCTCTCTGCAACCTGGAGAAAGGTGGAAGGGAAGTCCCTTCCTGGGATATCCCCCTCTTTCTGCTGGCTGTGGCTCACTGTGGCCAGGTGAAAGCTGGAAGGGAAGTCCCTTCCTGGTTGATACCCTCCCATTCTGCTGGCTGTGGCTCGCTGTGGCCAGGAGAAAGGTGGAAAGGACATCCCTTCCCGGGAGATCCCCCCTTTCTGCTGGCCATGGCTCAGTTCTGGGTGATGCTATAAAAATTTCCCCTAGTCTCTATGGTAAAGATCACAGAGATATGGGGAAGTTCCTAGAGAGTCTCTATGGAGGCTGTTTTTCACCTCAATTTCTGAAGGGTGGGAGACTGGAACCGAGGTTGAGGTTTTACCTGCTAGGGTCAGGCAAACGGCATCCCTAATAGTTAAGGTGTGTGTGGGAACTCCAACTCTAGTGAAACACAGCACAGCCAGGTCTCAAAGGTTCCCCACATTAAAAAAATCTGCAAGTAAAAACCCATAAAGAAAACTAGTATATTGGGGAAGCAGATCTAGCCCAGTCTGCTCCTTGTATAGCTCTTTTGCAATCTGTAGTGGTTTTTCACACTGCAGAACATCCTATATATAAAAGCCCAATGTATTGGCACTTTGTGGCTCTCTCATTGGCTGTGCTGTGCATTTCACCAGCCATTGGGCCATCAAGCGCCACTCAAGAGTACTTGTGTGTCATTGGCTGGGTGCTAGGTTTGCTCCTCTCCCCCACCCACTGCCAGCCAGGCCACTTCCCTGACAAAATAAATTGCCAAAATGGCTGTCTCTCCTGATGAAGACACTTCTCCTGCTTGAGCCAGTTTGGTGTAGTGGTTAAGTGCACAGACTCTAATCTGGGAGAACCAGGTTTGATTCCCCACTCCTCCACTTGCACCTGCTGGATGACCTTGGGCAAGCCATAGTTCTGGCACAGCTGTTCTTGAAAAAGAGCAGTTTCTGCCAGAGCTCTCTCAGCCCCACCTACCTCACAGGGTGTCTGTTGTGGGGAGAGGAAGAGAAAGGAGTTTGTAAGCCGCTCTGAGACACCTTTGGGTAGTGAAGGGCGGGGTATAAAACCAATCTCTTCTTCTTCTTTGCTCCTGTGGGGCTAACTTTTCCCGCAGTGGCTGTTGCTAGGCAACCAAGTATGGTTCATCAGTAAAATGGCAAATGTTGTAGGTCCATTCCAGGCCTACTTTGGCCTTGGTGGGGAACTCATTGGGGCCAGTCCTGACTAGGGTTGCCAGCTTCAGGTTGGGGAATTCCTGGATATTTTGTGGTGGAGTCTACAGGCAACAGAGTTTGGGGAGGAGAGAGGCCTCAGCTGAATAAAATGCCATAAAGTCCACCCTCCAAAGCAGTCATTTTCTCCTGGGGAACCATTGCTGTCAATCTCCAGGTGAAGGTTGGCGATCACTCAGAATTACAACTGCTTTCCAGATAGCAGAGATCAGTTCCCCTGGAGAAAATGGTGGACTCTGTGCCATTATACCCTGCTGAAGTGCCCCCCCCATGACAGCCAGTGTGACATAGCAGGTAGAGCCTCAGAGCAGGGTCTTCCAGACCCAGGTTCTTCCTGTGGAAGCTGATTGGGTAATTTCAGCCCACTCACAGACATTCAGCCTAACCTACCTTCAGCCTAACCTACCTCACAGGGTTGTTGTGCAGATCAAAACAGAGAGAGGAGAATGATATGAGCTGCTTTGGTCCCCACTGTGGAGAAAGACTGTATTTTTCCTAGGTACAGGCTACAGGGAGGGGGGAGAAGATGGAAAGCTGGATTCAGAGGGGCAGATAATGATACATTGATGGTTGGCTGGGAAGGAAATGAGCTTGCCACCTCTGGGTTGGGAAATTCCTGGAGATTTGAGTGGTGGAGCCTGGAGAGGATGGGGTTTGAGGAGGGGTGGGACCTCAGACGGGTACAATGCCATAGACTCCACCCTCCAAACCAGCCATTTCCTCCTGTGAAACCATTGTTGCCATTCTCCAGGTGAGGGCTGGAGATAACTCAGGATTACAACTGCTCTTCAGATGGCAGAGATCAGTTCCCCTGGAGAAAATGGTGGACTCTGTGTCGTTATACCCTGCTAATGTTGCCACAGCAAATTGATACTGACTGCCCAAGGCCAGGGCACCCACCCAGAGCCTCTTACTAGAGCTCATTGTATTTATTTCCACAGTGGGCCTTATTCCTATTTAAATATATAATCTACTAAATGCAATCTGAAATGGCACATTACATTCCACCACTTCAGCACTCTGAGACATCATTCTGTTGTATGTGTAGACGAGTTCTTAAACTGAAGCAGAGGAAAGGTGAAACCACCACTCTCACTGAACGAGTTCTTGCTGTGCTTGTTTTTCTATGAAATCAGAGATCTGCATTATCTTCAGTCTGTGAGCACTCAAGATGCCCCCAGTGTGTGGAATTTGGTTGGAAATTTTGTACATTGGCTGGAGAATGTACAGAAAGGAGCCAGAAGAGGCACCTTTCTGAGATTGCTAAAGGTAGAAGGGAAGCCTGATAGTGCAGATGTTGGTAACTTGTGTAAGCAGCTGGCCAACCACCAAGTCGGGTGCAAAGCAGAGATGCACAGCTTGCCAAGAAACAACACAACAGAGAAAGTCACTGAAGGAATGGGACAGTGATTGGACACTTAATTCTTGGCCCCAGTCCCCAGTTGCAGGCCTTTGTCTATGCAGGTGTATATCCTACCTCTTTTTTTGTAGAGTTAGGGGCAAGCCCAGGAACCTTCCACAGCCAGTGGTTCAAAGGATATCATGTCTGATTTCAGATCAGAAGACTGCAGGTTTCAGTCCTGCCTGGCATGAGGCATTGCATTTTTCTCTGAGCTGAAGCGGCACTGCTTGCTATTATAAGTAAGACAGTACAACTCATTGTTAAAAAAAAAGCTCTCAGAAAACTTGACCCTGGTGTGATTTGAACACACAACCTTCTGATCTGGAGTCAGATGCACTACCATTGTGCTACAAGGCCACTGACTGATCTGATAGAGAGGCTGCAAGCCTCCTAGGAACAAGACTTGGAAGGAAGTTATCTGGAACCCTGCAGCTTTGACTTGTGTTGAATTGACAGTGAAAAGTATGGTAGGATTCAGCAGCTGTGGCTCTGTGGTGCAATGGACTTCTAAGTGACTGGCTTCAGTTAGGCATTCAGTGTTTGTGGGTTCAAGTCCCACCAGAGTAAAAAATTTTTTTGCATCATTTGCTTCAGAAGGTACTGTAACTCACTGGCTCTCTTCCCTCCGCACCCTCACAGCAGCAAGGAGGAGAAAAGTATAGATCTTCAGAGATGTCCCTGCTTTCACCATCCTGTGCCAGGCCATGTTCCGTAAGAACTCCTGTGGGAAACCCAGAGGGAGAAGTGATGTTCAGAAGCTGCTGACAGTGGCAAGGATTGAAAGGATGATACCTGGCAATCAAAAATCCTGCTGCTACTGGATTTGCATCTTGTAGTCCAAATGTGAAGCAGGCTCTGGCCTGTATCACAGCTCAATGAGAAACAAAGTAAAAATATTCAGCAATACAGTTTTCTTGCCCCAAGCAAGGCTCAAACTGTAACTCACCAAGCTATAGAATACAGCAGATGGAGCCACAGAAGAGTCGGCCCTGGAAAGGGACTTCGCTTAGAGTTTAAATTCTTAAGCTTAGTCTCCAATCCAGGGCCTTTTTCTTTGCATACACAAATCCCAATCCTGCTTTTGTACAGTCAGGGGTGGCCTTTGGCAGTCTCTAGGGCCTGTGATGGAAAGGATACCACAGGTGTTTTTGGATCAGAAGACTTCAGGTTTAAGTCCCTCCAGGCTCGAGGCATTGTATTTTGAGGTAAAAGAGTGCTCCCTCCTGTGAGAAGCAAGGTGGTACATCCGTTTACTGAAGGGGGGGGGGCTTAACATGTTTAATCCTGGTGGAGTTCAAACACAGAGCCTTCTGCTCTGGAGTCAGACACACTACCATTAAGAACATCAGAACATAAGAAAAGCCCTGCTGGATCAGACCAATGGTCCATCTAGTCCAGACTCCTGTTGCACACAGTGGCCAGTGTGGTCAGTGGCTTACCTACCAGGACGGCTGCTGGCCCCTCAGGATGAAGACATACAGGTGCCCGGACAGGCCTGTAGCCAGGGATTTTTAAGTCAGGGGGCATTTAAATTTCTTGGGGGGCACTGAAGAACAATGTAGGGCACTTTGCATTCAATGGATAAGCAGTCTCGATCCCACACACATTTACTCACAAGCAAGCCCTGCGGTACTCAAGGGACTTTTCTTTTGGGATTCACACCAAGCATACTTCACTAGCAAGGGTCCCACAACTGGGTGACCGCTTCCTCTCTTCCCTTCCACCATCAGCAGCAAGGCTGCTATGGTGTGTCTGGTTGGGGCTGCAAGCGTCATTCACCAGCCAGCGCTCTTGCAAAAAAATTAATTTTTTTAAATCTTGCTTCTCACTTTTGCCTTGTTTGAAGGGAAACCAGCTAGGGGTGAAGAAATGCCCGAGATGGTTTGCATGCTGAGATGGCCTGGGGGCTTGCACTAAGCCTTTGCCATGTATCCGTTTGCACAACTAACCCATGCACTTGTGCAGGAGAGGGCACAACCCATTTCCACAGCGGTGCTTCCAGCACGCTTTGCTTTTGCATAAATAACCACTTCAGGTTGCCACTTCAGCAAAACACATTTTTATGAGCATGGAGCAGTCAGCGTCCAGATCCGGAGGGGGCAGCCCTTCATCTCGAAGTGACCACTGCGCTTGCAGCTCTGGGTTGGCTTCCACCAGCAAATCTTCCAGCCTCAAATCTTTGCATCTTGTGGGCATGCATGGCAGGTGGACACAAACTGAGAGACGGGCTCGAACTGAACGTGGAGACCAGAGCCTTCCTTCCCTGCAGGCTCCTTAGTCTCCCCTGTGAAGCAGCTCCCTGACCAGTGCAGCAAGTTCGAGAGCAAGGAGTTCCTGAAGTGGGACAGAAGTGGAGTGGAGCCTGGGAGGCAACACAGCGGCTGCACACGAGCTGGGGGTGGGGGACTTCACACTTCATTTTTAATGGGGGGAATAAGAGAAGAGTGGAAGGAGATGGAGTGGTGCCGAGGAGACCCGGTGGCTAGTCTGCCACTTTGCTTCTTCTTTTTTTTTGCCCTGGGAAGAGGAGGGAAAAATTAGTGCCGGTGAACCCCTAGTCGGGGGGGGGACTTTGAAGTGGGGGGGCTTTGAAGTTGGGAGGCCTTTGAAGTAAGTCAGGGGGCCCAGCCCCCAAGTGCCCCACCATAGCAATGGGCCTGTGCCTGGGGCTTCACATCCAGAACATGCATGAAGCTTAGGAAGACCAAGTCTGAAACAGTATGGCTACTATTGCTGCTTTTTTGGAGCAAAAGGCAGGATTCAGTTCCCTGTGCCTAAGCAACTGGCCAAAGATCCCTCTGAACCAGCCCTGAAGCCTGAACCACAATTTGGTTCATACTAAACCTGATCCTCCATCACAAAGAAGAAGCCCCTTTCCCTATTTCCATTTTTGGGGTAGCCATTACACATTATAAGCAGTAATCATAGTTCTAATACATTAGATACATTAGGCTGTAAAATATCAGTGCTGAAGAAATGGTCTAATTATTTGCCATGATATGTAATTTTCCAGCAGGTTAAAAGCATTTATTTTAATGGAAGTCTAAATGTTTCCGATCACATAATGTACTGTTCAGTTTCCAAATGAGGATGGTAATGGCATTGGAGTTCTACTTATTTTGTAGATGAATGGTTTGGGTAAATAAAACAGGAGTTTCCTAGAGAAAAAATGATATCCGTAGTAGCACATATGGAGATACCAGAAAAGGACATTAATTAATTAACAAAAGGCCTTTCTGCCTCTACAAGGGTCACCAAGGCAGCTAACAGTTTGAAACATACATGATCAAATTATATTTTAAAACCATTAAAATCAACCCACTAACAACACATATCATTAAAACAATTAAAAACAGAATTTAAATAAATACAAAACAGAGTCAACATACATTTGTTGTTGTTGCTCAGTCGCACAGTCGAGTCCGACTCTTCGCGACCCCATGGACCAGATCACGCCAGGCCTTCCTGTCTTCCGCCGTCCTCTGAAGTTTGCTCAATTTCATGTTCGTTGCATCTATGACACTGTCTAACCATCTCATCCTTTGCCATCCCCATCTTCTTTGACCTTCAACATACATACAAAACATAAAAACATTGGTTAGCAAAGAGAGATTATTAAGTGAATGCCAAAAAGAGACAAAAAGTCTTTATCTGCTGGTGGAAGATAGCAACTGAAAGGTACAGGCAAATAACTCTGGAGAGAGAGTTCCAGAGCTTTGGTGCCATGACCAAGAAGGCCCGAGTGGCCACCCATCTGATTTCAGGAGGCAGGGGCACCTAATGCAGGGCCTGTAAAATTGACCCTACTGGTCAGGTAGATTCATAACGGAAGGTATATTGGTACCAAACCATATAGGCTTTGAAGGTCAATATCAGTACCTTGATTGTGCTCAGAAACAAATTGGGAGCCACTGTAAATGGGCCAAGACTGTAGTGATATAATCCCTATGATCCACTCCAGTCAACATTCTGGCTGCAGAATTCTGTACCAATTAAACCTTCCAAACATATCTCAAGGGCAGCCCAATGTGGAATGCATTGCAGTAATCTAATATAGATGAAACCCGGTCATGCACCACAGTAGGCAGATCTTTTCTGCCCAGGAAAGGCCACAGCTGGCTAACCAGCTGAAGTTGATCAAAAGCACTCCTGGAAACAGATGCCACCTACTTATCCAGCAGTAGGCCTGTTTTCAAGAGCACCCTCAGACTATGGACCTGTTTCTTCAAGGGGAGTGCAACCCCATTGAGAATGGGTGATACCTTAAATCCCTTTGCCCACCAGTAGCACTTCCATCTTGTTGGGATAAAGCTTCAGTTAATTAGCTGCTGGGCACTGGTTCAGCGAGGGTTTCCATATCCTTTCTGGGATCCTCTGGAAGTATGAGATAGAGTTGAGTGTCATCTGCTTATTGATGACAACCCAGCCCATCTCCAGATGACCTCACCCAGTGGTTTCCTCTAGATGTTAAACAGCATAGGAGACAAGATGGAAGCTTGTGGGACCCCATAGGCCAAAGATGAATGGTCCCCCAGCACCACCTTCTGAAACTTACCTTCCAGGTAAGACCAGAACTATTACAGAACAATACCTACCAGTCCTGGTCCAGATAGGCAGTTCAGGAGCATACCATGAAGAATGCTATCAAAAGCCATTGAGAGGCCTGGTAGGCTTTTGGAGATTAAAAAACCCCCAACAATTTGAGGTGAATTAGCTGTTGCCCCTCTCCCCATGCCTTGGACCGACTATGCAAAACACAAGCACCCCAGAGAAACCCAAGCATGTATATACCAGCATCTCATTCCGTTTGACCTCCTTCCTTGAAATGTGAAGTCTTCATCTGAATGTGAGTGCTGTAAGATAGTGGGAAAGACTGCAAAGCATCCTTGTGCTTCTTGGTTAAGATGCACATGCTAGACATGGGTTGCCAACCTCCAGGTGGGGCCTGAAGAGCTCCCAGAAATACAACTGATCTCCAGACTACAGAGATCAGTTCCTCTGGAGAGATGGAAATTTGTTGACCACTTTCGGGATGCTGTCATCTCCCAAATCAAGCTAATCACTGGATACCAGATTCCCCAAAAGCCTGAACTCATTTGAATCAATTTATGGAATAATTTTATTTATTTATTTATTATTATTATTTATTATTTAAATTTATACCCCGCCCTCCCCCGTAGGGCTCAGGGCAGCTTACAAGGCAAGATAATACTTGCAACATAAAACAACAATACAAAAATACCAATAAATATACATTTTTAAAAACATATTATACAATTTAACAAACCCGTCCTAAATCACATAAAGTGCTCAGTGAAACCAGGACTCCCAAACCCAAAAGATGGTGGGATAATACCAACGATTCTTAGGAGACAGTCTATAGCGTCGTTATTTATTCAGATGTTCCAAAAGATGTTCCAAAGGATCTTCTCGGGCGCTTCTCAGGGCCTCTACCAACCCCCCCGATGATAACATAACGGGGGGGGGGCAGCGGCCCCTACTCAAAAGCCTGGTGGAAGAGCTCCATCTTGCAGGCCCTGCGGAACTGCATCAGATCCCGCAGGGCCCGGATCTCCCCTGGGAGCTCATTCCACCAGGTAGGGGTAGAAATTCCTAAAATTAGGCAAGAACTAATTACGATCTTTTTAATGGCAGCAAAATATTTAATTGCAACCCAATGGAAAAATCCAAATCTTCCATCTATTGAAGAGTGGTATGTTAAAATATGGGAAATATTCCAGATGCATAAGATTGTGGATTCAGCATTCCATTTGGACATGCACTCAGGTTTTTCCAATTTAATAGGAAAATGGATCCCAGTTTTGGATTACACAACAGATGACATGCTTTTAAAATCTACTTTGTTAACCAACAATACTATGGTATTATGGCACTCCTATAGTTCAACAATACTAACATAGAATCTCAGCCTATAAATTTGTAAGAGGCTGATATGTTGCCCAGCAAGGCAGTTAAAGTGCTCTTATGAACTATAACTTATAAGTTATAAAAATGAAGTATGCAAAGATATGATTAAGGGACTGTCTTGCAAGGTGACCCAATATGATGTCAGTTGAGATTGCATACCTGAGAGAAGAAAACCATCCTTTGCATTGACGTTCCAGTGGATCTTCAAGGTTACCTGCCCTCTTACCTACTGTGAGATGGACTAGTTCCTTTGTCTGCATAACACCATGCCATGCTCAAGCATGAGGACAGAAAGCTCCAAACGCCATTAGGAGCTCCATTTGACACACATAGGCAACTCCTTTCCACCTCCTCCAGCTACCTACAACTCTGCATGTACTTAAGAGACTCTCCCAGCAGTTGCTTGGCAACTGATTGATCGCCCATCAATGACACTAGGGCCATCAAGAGACAATAGTTCTAGCCCGATGAGTCACTTATCCTCCATCCAGGTGCCAGTCCCCAGATTAAGTTACTAGCTCTCAATATTGACCAACCCCTAGCTCTCCTCCCCCTTTCCTTCCACCCAATAATATGTTTTATGGGACGGACTAACAGGAGATGTCACAGGGGGAGGTGGCCAGCCTAGCCTGCCCCCTCACACCACATTATAAAAGGTGCTACCCGACCACATGGTTTCTCTCTCTACTACAACCCCTATCTAAGCTTTATACCTCTCACGTCCAGCTTGCTATCCCAACACCCTCCCTCCATCTTTGACTCTAGGTCTGCGCAGCCAGGGTCCCATATGTTTCCTGCCGGTTCAGGACACGTACTCCTTATTTCTAATTCTCCTCCCCCCCTTCTTCCATTGGAACATTTCATTCAGTGAGAACAGGTAATTATTGCCCAACCAACGAATATCCTGCTAAAGCAAATGTGCTTATTATCTATCTTTATTTCCTAGAATCTGTATGTGTGTGCGTGTTTGTGTATTGTTTGAATCTCCTCCAGTAAAAGACATTATATTCTACAGTCTCCGTGTCTGTTCTGGTAACTACAGTAAAGGTGGGACCTCTGTATACAATGGTGTTCGCTCCCTAATTTGCCTATTGCCAATTAATAATCATAACTTTTCCACTATTGATTAAAAAATCAAGGCAATTTGGCTAACAGATAATTTACTTTTTGTTGTATACTGTATGACATTTATATCCCTCCGATTTGTTTATAATATTTGCTATATGATGTAAAAGATTTTGATGCTACTGTTACTTGTCTATACAATGTTCTGGTTGTATTATCTAAGATATACTATTTGTACGTTCTTTTAAAATTCAATAAAAAGTTTAGTAAAAAAAAGATTCAGGAGCTGATATGTGAAATAGCATCAACATTTATTTTTCTTGCTCTGGAGGCATGTGCTTTGTGAAGAATGTAGAGTTTGGAAAAAGTTTACTTCCAATCTGAAATAATCTAAAAGTTGCCATTTGATTGGCTCCTCATTTTTTTCGGAGCAATGAGTATACTCATGTTTTAAGATATTTAAAAAAGTCAAAGAACAATACTGAACAAATTCCTAGAAAAACAGAATCTCTTTTGAAATAACTTATTTGTACAGATCACTGATAGTTTAAGCAACTCAGATGTTTCCTATGAATGCTCCTTCAACTTTAGCATGCACATAGTAACTGAAACATGAGGTGGTCAGCCACAAATACTGGGGTTCACATGAGTATATGTGGTAAACCTCAGGCGGCAAAATGTAGACATATAACTCTGAAAAGACTTTCCCTGGTTAACAATTGAGTATGTAAGGCGCCATGGGGTGATGGGTATACTTTAAAAAGTCAAATTGGTGTTTTTTTTGGGGGGGAGTGGCCTGCCATTAATAACACCATCCTGAATTTTCCTAGGTATTGTTTCACCACCAAATAAAAAAACAAAGTAACTGATCCCACATTTTTAATGCTACATAGTATCCATTACTTTGTAGTTCCATTTAATCTAAGGAAGACTTCTTTAAGAGCAAGATCCGTGCTTCCTGCATATTTGTCATTAAACATATGTGCCTTAATATGGCAGACTGTTATTCACACATATTTACTATATTGACAGCATAATCGTAAGAACACTCTCCTGAAAGTAAGTCCCGTTAAACACAATTGAGTAGCATTCTGAGTAGTAGATCCACTGATGATTGCTCTCTAACAGTACCGTTCTAAGCAGAGTTACACCCATCTTATTGTCTTCAAAGGAATTTGAGGGTATAGCTCCGCTTAGGGTTGCACTGCTAACCTCTATAAGGCTTTAATACAGGGGGGGAAATTATGTTCAACCCTCTTTTGAGTAACATACGTACAACAAGGCTCACCTTTGTCTCAGGCTCCAAAGAATAAAAGGCCAATTACAGAACAAGGAAGAATCACATAGGAATGGGCACTATAAAGATTTCAGAGGGGAACACCAGGAGGACTAAAAGCTTCCCAAAAGAAGATGATTGGCCAACTAGTTGTATAGAGCCCCCTCTGTTACACAGATATGGAAGGAACAGGACAGCATTCTGCCTTGAGACTACTCAGTGCATTCAAATAAATGCGTAATGAGGAGATGGTGCTCAATACTTGGACAGGTGAGGCCTGAAGATTTCCCGAAGTGGCAACTGATCTCCAGATGACAGCAATCAGTTCCCATGCTAAGGTCCCTTCCTTTCCAAACTCCATCATTCCCAGGCTCCTCCACCCACAAATCTCCGAGAATTTCCTAACGAAAATTTGGCAACCCTATAAACACATCTTTACTTTGGGGGGTGTTTGGCATGTATATAAATTTCCTTTGAGGCAGAATATATAGTATTTTCATCACACACACACAGAATCTTATGACAGAGGCCTGCTTACAAAGGCCACATTTCTCATTAAAGGTTGTACACGTAGTAGGGGGAAACACCCATGAATGTGAGCTCACCTGCAGTTAATGGACTGTGAAAGTCAGTGAGCCTTGGGTGACAGGCTGCTCCAAGAGATCTGATTGTTCAGCATCAGTTGAATAATGAAAGACTTCTGAACTGGATGCTGAAGAGAATTTAGTCTGATTTCAGCCCTAGTTGAGAAGAGGCAAGTACTGACAGAGCAGTTTAACCCAGACAGAGTACTGGGGAGGTTTGCAAGGAAGAGTGGGTAGTTTGGCGAAGACTCCCATTCAAGCAAAGGAAAGGGGATAGATCTTCTAGTGATAAAATAATTTCCCTACCCAGTCAAAACAGGGAGATAGCTCTGAAGAGTGGAGAGATCCCTGGTCAGGTGTGGTTAGAGAGTGCCTTGTGAAATCTTAAGAGTCAGTTAAAACTCAAGAAGTGTACTGGAGTGTTTAGAGAAGAGATCTGGGTACTGGATAGAGTGTACAAGCCTTCTGGAAACTGAAAGAGTCAGTGAATAATCAAAGAAAGTGTACTGGTGTGTTTGGGAAACACTGGAACAAAAACCTCTCATCATAAAGATTCTAAGTCAATGTGAATAGCTTAAGAAACTCTCATTAGCCTGAAACATGAACTGTAGTCAGTGCATCTACTGATTTTTATTTATACAAATTACTTCAGAAATTTTACCCCTGATTTCACCTGACCTTTCCCCCTCTATGTTGAATAAAATATTTTGTTATTTTTGAACTTTCAAAAGCCTTGAGTGCTATTTCAGTTGTTTAAATTAAGGGAGGCTCTTGACCCTTCCCTCAGGTTCCTGGGCTGAGCCAGCAGTAAAATATACTGTGACAGGGTGGTACAGTCAGAGTTCTTGAGGAAAGAAGAAAAGAGATAACTAGGATAGCTCAGTTACAAAGGGAAATAAAAATGGAAGAGAAATCTTGCCTCTGAGAGAGGGAAATGGACAGATGCATCATAACACCATTTCAAACAGTCTCTGTGTATGAGCCCTATTGTGTAATGCAATTCTTTGAAGTATCCATTCTGTGAAACTGTCCTAGAGTTCAGAGCAACAGTACTTGTCTTGTTATGTGTCTGCTGTAGTTTCTGTATCCTGTTTACTGTTTTATAAAAGGCATGGAGGCCCTCTTCTGAGGCCACCACACGTCTTTGAACGATTCTAGAAGCACACACTCAAACTACATCTTATGTGAGTGATCTATGATATGCCTTAGAGAGGTGGTAGGCAAACTGTGGCTCTAGAGCCACATGCGGCTCTTTGGCCCCTTGAGTGTGGCTCTTCCACCATAGGCGCTGACGGCCTATTCCCTCCATTGTTCTCTATGGTAGGAAAAAAATAACTTTTTTCCCACCATAGAGAACAATGGAGGGGATGGGGCAACCTGTTTGGGGGCCCGTAGAATTGGACCCCCTGGTTCAATGTTCCTAAAACATGGCGGGTATCTTGGGGAGAGGCTCCAGCAGCTACCCTGTGATTTTGGAGCCTCTCCCTCAAACCCCCTCCCCTCCAACCCCCAGAATATACCCTATGTTTTCGCCATTGACTTCAGTGGCCCATAGGGTATAATGGGGTCGAACTGCAGGAAGCCCCAGCAGCCCTCAGGCCGGAGCACCTGTAGCAGTCTTGGGAGGCGGATTGGCAAAAAGCAAAACCAAAAGCGCAGGAACTCGAGAGAACTCCAGGAATGGAGCTGGTTCCTCTTCCACAGCCCAAAATGCGACCCACGAACCCTGAGCTGGCCTTTTCTCATTTGCGAGTCTGGCCTCCGCACTCCTTTAACGAGGCAGCCCAGAAGCTTGGGGCGCCCAGAGTTTCTTTGCACGCAGCTTGTGCGGCTGGCTGAGTGCCTCTTCTGCTTGCCCACCTCTCGCCTCTGCACCTCATCTTCTGCCAGGCATGGAGGAGCCCAGCTCGCCCAGGCTTCTTGCCTCCTGCTGCCTTGGCCCTCTGGTGCACATGTGAGTCCCCAAAGTTTGACTCTTCCTGTACAAGTCTCTGGCGCTGGAGGAATTCACCTCCTTCCCTCCTGCCTGCTATGGCTGCATAATTGTGAGAGATTTCTTAACATAGTGTTCCTGCCAGGGAAGCTGGGGACCCTGCCCATGAGTCTCCATTTCATCCTCACAACAACCCTGTGGGGTAGGTTAGGTAGAAAAGGGGAGATTTGGCCCGGGGTCACTCAGCTTTCGGTGTTGTGTGCTTGAAACAGCTGAGCTGGGTAGGAAGGGCGACTGTTGTGGGCCTCTGAAAACTGCCCCCCCGCCCAATTAACTTGTGAAAGCCACTGCCATAAGATGTGAGTGGGAAGTTTTTTTGGGGGGGAACCCGTAGAGATGAAATATATTGTGAACTTAATCAAGCTTGCGTTCAGGGACATTGAACCTCTTAATATGAAATGCTGTTGAGAGAATGGGGGAGGGCAAACAGCTCTTTGAGCTTCCAGAGGCCTCTGGAAGGCTGCAGTTGGGAACAGAATGCTAGCTGCTAGCTAAGAACCATGAATCTGGTCCAGCGAGGCCATACATATTGATGCTGTCTAGTGCGTGCCTAAAATTAAAAACAACATACAAACCTGACTTACCCAAACTTTCCAAGGAGATGCAAGGCCATTGTTCACATTAGTGTTTGTCATAATTTATTTTGTCATGATTTAATTTTATGGATACTTTGGACATATAGAGAGGATGAACGAAAGGAGACGAAACAAGTATACAAGACAAGTGTGGATGGGAGAGTTGGAAGGGGTTGACCTCAGCGAATGTACCTCAATCAGATTGAGGACATTTTTAGCAAAGGCCAGTTTAAAGGTAAAGGTAAAGGTTCCCTTGCTTGAAAGCCAGTCGAATCCGACTCTAGGGTTGCGGTGCTCATCTCCGTTTCAAAGCTGAAGAGCCAGCGCTGTCTGAAGACGTTTCCGTGAGGAGTACCCTAGTTAAGTTAATAACAATGTACCTACCTATATAGTTTAAGTTTAAAAAAATTGGCTCTCAAAATAAATTTCAATCGTTGTACTGTTGATATTTGGCTCTCTTGACTAATGAGTTTGCCCACCACTTCATGCAGAAGGTTCAATCCCCAGCATCTTCCCTTAAAAAGCAAAGAAAAGTATTATGTAGTAGGCAGGGGTCATTTCCTGCAGGAGTGCACAGGAGCGGAGCTCCGGCAGTAAAGAGCCCAGGGGGCGGGCACATGCAACAAACCCCACCCCCTGCTCCCAGCAGCCCTCAGTCAGAACAAGAAGCAGCCAGGTAAGTTCCAGAGCCACCCCAGCTCCCCGGTCCAAAACAGTCCAGTGGCACCTTTAAGACCAAGTTTTATTCAGGTACAAGCTCTCCCTCCTCTGCGAGGACAGATCTGCACGTCCCCACCCCCCCAATAGGTGGCAATCCAAAACAGTCCAGTGGAGCCTGAGCGGTGGGTGTTGCCTTCTGACACACTTCTGGTGATGTCAGGGGGTGTGGGATATGCAAATAAGTTATGCTAATGAGTTATGCTAATGAGCTCCTGCACCTCTTTTTCAACGAAATGACCCCTGGTAGTAGGTGATATGAGATCTTCCTGAAACCCCAGGGAGCCACTGCCAGTCAGTAGACAATACTGATCAGTATAAGGCAGTTTCATGTGCCCAAGAAATATTGTGATATATTTTTAACCTTGAAAGGCAGCCCATCTTTAAATTTTAATTGCTGCAGATATGTTTCCTTGCTCATCATTCCCCCCCTTTTTTTTAAAAAAAGAAGGAAACATTGTAGAGACTGCTGCATGGATATTAGCCAGTCATAGAGACCACAGCCAGTTTCTGCTGTGAATGTGCAGAACTCACCCCCCTCCCAGAGCTTAATCCTTGAGAGGAAAAATTACAATTGATTTGAATTGCAAATGATACATCTCTCTATCCTCTCAAACCCACGGGCAAGGCCATTTTCATGTCTCTACAGTTGTCCATAGCAGCAGTGTACAACAGTCAAAATGAGACTGGGGAGGTGGTTTCCTTGAAGACTGAATATTGCTCTCCATTAATGTGGTAAAGGAACAGTTATCATGATCCAAAATGTGAGAAAATATAGAACAAATGGCTGTAGTCATGTGGCTGATTTCAATGGGTCGTTCAACTCTTTGGGACCAGTTTGAGCCTGTTCATTGGATTACTTTTTGTTTATCCAAAAATCACAGCTCTGTGTAGTGATTACACTATACCTCCAGATATTGTGCTATCCTGCTTGGACCACTAGCTTTCCAGAAAGGTTATAGACAAGCAGGCTTGGGAAAGAATCAGGAAACAAAGGAAAGCAGACAGGAAGGACAACATCCTGTGAATACTCTTGTAATGTATCCGCCATTACCACGTGCGCGACCATTGGGCCATGCGGTCAAGCACAAGCCTTTAGCTTCGTTCGTTTAGAACAATAGCCAAGCGGATCCTAGCCCGCACCAATCAGAGGGCCAGGTTACTGTAAATACCCTATAGGGTTAATAGGGGCGTGTTTTGGTGGTGGGTTTTCTGTGCATATATACCGGCCTGCGAGCCGGCTATCTTTGTCTTGTTCCTGATTGAATAAAGTACTCTTGCTGAAATCACTCCACGTTTCTGAGTACTTTTCAACTCTGAAAAACAAAAGCCCTCTAGTGGGATAGCCAAGGTGGAGCATAGCATCTGTACTCTCGTTACCTTCTCTAATCAAGATCAAAGCTCACACTGCTGAATCATATTTCTTTGGGCTGTAGCTCTAGCTCTACCTGTGGCTTTTCTTAGGGCTGTTTTCATAAATGATACCCTTGCATTTAAAACACATATTTTTGACTATTCGTAAAACAGTTCAGAAAGCAGAGGAAGGCTGTTTTAACCTTAAATGTGCATTCTGCTTTTTCATTCAGTTTAGTAGTGCTTTTGTATGACTTCTAAAAACAATCTTGAGAGAAAACAGTGGAAGACAACAAAATGCATAGAGCAACCAGTCTTCACATGAACCCCGAAATGAATGGGAACACTCAAGTAGCTTTGTATTATTCCGTCTGAGGTCAGGAGAAATAAAAATAGGGGGGAAATACTATATCCAGATGTATGCCATGGGCTAAATTATGCCCTAAAGTCCAGTGTTATGCTATCTTTTCATCATCGGTAGGCACAGAATTAGGGCATGCAATTGTCCTCACTACAGCGTTGGATGTTGTATACATAAAGCTGTGACAAGCTTAAGATACCATTCTTATCTATGCTTTCACTTCATTGTGTTACATATTAGTGGCAGGAATCTGGGCTCATTATTATTAGTGAACCAGATTTTGTTCCTCAGTTGGGGGGTAGTATTGTCATGCTTTTACTGTACAGGGAACTTCTAAACTCAGTGTGTCGAGCCCACCTATTTCCGTCTCATTTACTAAAATAATCTGAAGAGGCTGCTGTTTCACAGTGCCCTGTGTAACCAAATGCCACCAGCTCCATTTCATTGTATTCAGCTGTGGAACCCCTCCCTATCAATAACATTAACTCTGTTCTCTCACCTTTTTTGTTTGGCTGTGCTGGCCCCCCCCCCCCCCTTTGATCTGCTATCAATTTGCCTGGCTACTTTGCTAACTGAATAGAAAAAAAATGGATGACAGGTCTCAACCAAGGCAAATCCCTTTGCTTTGGAGATTTTGACATCTTTCAAGGCTGCTGGGAAAAGCCTGTGTGGAAAGTGTAAGTGGGTCTATATCAAGAGGAGACTATGCATTGTCTCCCACTGCTGCCCAGGTTTGTTGCAGACACCTTTATCTCCTGTTCTTTTATCATATCTTTTAAAAAACGAATATCTATGCAGCTGGTGTGAATCTCAGCATAAGGCTATCTGACGTTATCACATCAGATGAGACTGGGGGGTCTCTAATATAGTCTTTTGCTGCCCTACCTCATTGCATTTTTCAGACTTACCTCCTATCTCATTTGAGCAAAGTTTGAGTTCAGTGGCACCTTTGACACCAACAGAGTTTTATTCTTGGGTATAAGCTTTCCTGTGCATGCCCACTTCGGTTGAATCTGCATTGGTATTTTCCGCTGCTTTGGCAGCGCTCCCACTCCATCTCAAAAAAAGTTGTCTACATCTCTTTCGGATTCACTCTCCTACTGTACCGTTATCATTTCTGCTGTCTACATTATTTTACTGCCCTATGGTTTTGACTCCGTTGTGATTGCGGTGTCTCATCGGCTCAACTGGATCTGGTTACAAAGCACTCTAAGCCCCTCCCCCAAAGCACCATCTAGTGATGAAGACTTGAATCGACCAGATTGGAATAATTTCTTGAACAAGCATCACTCCAGCATAAAGACGGCATCGAGACTGCTTTAAAAATGAAGACGCAGACATGAGCTTCTTCAGATACACTGAAACAGAATTCACCAGCCATTACATACAGGTAGCTGGTGAGGATGCTGCTGCTAGGAAGTGCCAATTACAGCTAAGACTGGATTGAGGCAATTGGTGAGACCTGTGAATAGCTCAAATGTAGCTGAGATTGGTGAGACCTGTGAATAGCAACAAATTAGCATACAGCATAGTAATAGATTTTACAAACAGATGTGAGAACTGAATGACATTAGCACGTGTAGTGAGATAAGAAACTGATATCTCTGTTAAGCCCTGGGGGTTCCACTGTCCTGAGTGTAGTAATAACTTGTAACTCAGCAATCACCCATTCTAGTCTGTTTCTGAAATCCTTTTGCAATAAAACAGCTTTTTTGAGGTCCCCCATTTAGTATCCTGGGAGGTTGAAGTGTTCTACAGGTTTCCCAGTTTTGTGATTCCTGATGTCAGATTTGTGACCATTTATCATTTGGCATAGTTTTTTACCTATTTGTCCTATGTAGAAAACTGAAGGGCATTGTTGGCATTGAATGGCATAGAATCATAGAGTTGGAAGGGACCTCCAGGGTCATCTAGTCCAACCCCCTACACAACGAAGGAATTTCACAAATACCTCCCCCGCATACCCCCAGTGACCCCTGCTCCATGCCCAGAAGATGACAAAAAACCTCTAGGATCCCTGGCCAAACAGGCCTGGAGAAAAATTGCTTCCTGACCCCAAAGTGGCGATCAGCATTTCCCTGGGTGTGTAAGAAAGGGCCACAAGAACTAAGCACTGATGCAGCCCTTCCTGCCCTCGCTCTCATGAATTAAGTTCACAGAATCAGCATTGCTGTCAGATGGTCATCTAGCCTCTGTTTAAAAACCTCCAAAGAAAGATCATCTCCCGAGGAAGCCTGTTCCATTGAGAAACTGTTCTGTCAGAAAGTTCTTCCTAAAGTTTAGCCAAAAATTCTTCTGATTTAATTTTAACCTGTTGGTTCTGGTCTCACCTTCTAGGGCAACAGAAAGCAACCCCACACCAGCCCTTCAAATACTTAAAGATGGTTAGCGTATCACCTCTCAGTTGTCTCCTCTCCAGGCTAAACATACCCAACTCCTTCAACCTTTCCTCATAGGACTTGGTCTCCAGACCGCTCACCATCTTCATTGCCCTCCTTTGGACATGTTCCAGCTTGTCTATATCCTTTTTAATGTGATACAGCCCAAAATGGCATTTGCCTTT